>NC_051227.1:9245860-9388360 GCF_015220715.1 Pygocentrus nattereri | reverse complement strand
TGCTGGTCAACAGCACCGGAGGCGGTCGTTGTTAACCCGGGCCTTGACCGATCTGGTATGGCAATCATATTTGGGATCTGCATGATAGTTTTGGCACAAGTTTTATGCGGGATGCCCTTCCTGACGCAACCCTCACCATTTATCCAGGCTTGGGACCGGCACCAGAAGTACACAAAGTACACCCCTAATGGCTGTTTTTTTTTCTCATTCACAATATTAAAATATATATTTCAGGAACTCTGTTTATAGGAAAGCCATCCAGCAGCTCTGTAGTCATAACCTGACCTAGCTGACAAATTGTGGAACAAATGCATGTTAGATATTTCTAATAAAGTGGCCAGTGAGTGGAATTACCAGGTAGGTGTTTCTAATAAAGTGGCCAGTGAGTGGAATTACCAGGTAGGTGTTTCTAATAAAGTGGTTTGATAATGTGAAATTTTAAACACAAACATCTTACAAATATCTCACATCTTACAAGAAAGGCGTCACACACCAGATATGATCTTATCCTAACAGGCAGAGAAAGGTGCTGTTTGGTGTATTCCTGAACATGACAGTGAAACAGAACCAGTAAAGTTTGTGTAAAGCTGAAACGACCCGAGCAACATCTGCTTCCTGCTTATTCCTCAGCATTCCCGACTTTCAGGCCCGCCTGATCCGGCACTTTCTATTTCGACTGGTCCCCAAAGGCTCGCTCTTGTAGACCGAACAGATTACGTTTGGATTTTGTTTGTTTATTTTGAGAACCAGACCTGTGCCATCGCATTTACAGGATTTTTAACTTCTGCTCAGTGTCTGACTGTTTGAAAACACGAGTTTGTTTTAGCTGGAGTTGTTGATTTCCCACAAAAGCAAGCTGATCAGCTGAAAACACACTCTTTCCCTTTTGTCCTCGCCTCAAGTACAAAATCAAAGGTCAGTACCCAGAAGTTTTGGCCCAATAAAGCCTTCCTTTACCTCCAGCTGGTGCTCTGGCACGTCGGGGACCCGGCTGTAATTGCTTCTGCCCTGAATGAATTATCCTATTGATTTGTCCGTGCTTGCCGACATTTGGAATATAGATGCTTTTAAATCACATGCTAAGAGCACAATCATAGTTTGCTGATCGGATTTTTTGATTAGGTGGCACAGTTCCATTGCATGTGTACACTCACTGGCCACTTTATTAGAAACACCTACCTTGTATGTCCACTGACTGGCCACTTTATTAGAAACACCTACCTTGTACTTCCCCTCACTGGCCGCTTTATTAGAAACACCTACCTTGTACTTCCCCTCACTGGCCACTTTATTAGAAACACCTACCTTGTACTTCCCTTCACTGGCCACTTTATTAGAAACACCAACCTTGTACTTCCCCTCACTGGACACTTTATTAGAAACACCTACCTTGTACTTCTACTTACTGGCTACTTTATTAGAAACACCTACCTTGTACTTCCCTTCACTGGCCACTTTATTAGAAACACCAACCTTGTACTTCCCCTCACTGGCCACTTTATTAGAAACACCTACCTTATACTTCCACTTACTGGCCACTTTATTGGAAACACCTACCTTGTATGTCCACTGACTGGCCACTTTATTAGAAACACCCACCTTGTACTTCCCCTCACTGGCCGCTGTATTAGAAACACCTACCTTGTACTTCCCCTCACTGGCCACTTCATTAGAAACACCTACCTTGTACTTCTACTTACTGGCTACTTTCTTAGAAACACCTACCTTATACTTCCACTCACTGGCTACTTTAATAGAAACACCAACCCTGTACTTCCACTTACTGGCCACTTTATTGGACACACCTACCTTGTATGTCCACTGACTGGCCACTTTATTAGAAACATCTACCTTGTGCTTCCACTCGCTGTCCACTTTATTAGCAACACCTTGTGTCACCACTTACTGGCCACTTTATTGGAAACACCTACCTTGTATGTCCACTCACTGGCCACTTTATTAGAAACACCCACCTTGTGCTACACACATACACATGAGTGACTTTGTGGTCAGAAACTGACCAGTGATGAAGGTCTAGAAGATGGCTAACACACACTGTGTATCAATGTATCATTATAGACTAGAGTTTCTAACCGTACTCCAGCAAGTTGGAGCTAAAAAAGTAGAGGATTCTAATATCCTGTGGCCAGTGAAAACAGAAAACAATGGCTCAGTGAAAACAGGCTCCAGCTGCTGAAATCCTATTCAGATCTTTTCAGCAGCTGGAGCCTGAAACAAGCTCCAGCAACTGCTCCTCAGAACATCACCTTCGCTATCAAAATACACACTAGAAACTGATGCTGGAAAGAGTGAAGAGGGTAAGGCACTCAGACACATGTCAAGTGGGCTCCTTGTCCTCATCCTGGAGGTAGATCTCCACCCTGCAGATTTCAGCTACAACCCCAGCCTGATCCAAGTAACAAAAGCTTTCAGCAGCATCTGGATATTAGGGCCTAGTTTATTGGATCTGAATCCTCCACGATGGTAGATCTCCTAGACCAGGACTGAGCATCCCTGGTCTACAGTCTTCCTCTGTACACCAGCAGGATAGCTGTTTCTAATATAGTGGCCACTGACTATTTAACATACGACTAAATGTATTGACAGAAGAAGCGCAAATTTAACAATGCACCACGGCTGGTTTGACGATGTGCTTACTTTTCACAATGACTGGAGCTTTGGGCTCATTTATCAGCTAAAGCTTTGAACACTCTTTGAAATGTTTCCTTTAATAAGGCCTCTGATTTATTGGCTGTGACTCAGGGAGGGTACCTGAGGTGAGAGATGTCGGCTTTGTTATAAATTCAGCTCTGTATGCCACCACATGGGTTACTATCTTGAGGACTCGCGTATATTCCAATACAAAGATTTTTTTTCCCCCGTCTTTGACAACACGTCAAAACTTTCACAGGAGCTCGCTGGGTTTCTATGGCCTGAATCTTTCATGTCCTCCCTGCGCACGCCAAGCAAACTTCAAAGCGATCCGTCTGGGCTCAGAAGATCGGAGCTCACCCATGTCTGGCAGTTTGGGTTTCTCAGAGCAAATCAGTAAGTCATTAAAGGAGGTGGGATGGGATTTTAATGACTGATATGACTTTTTTCGAGGCTAGAACAGAACACCTGACGCTGCGAGACAGACAGATAAAGATCAGCTGGAATTAATTTAAGGGTCAGTGAAGGTGGCTTAAATGAGATCAGGAAGTTTCCGTGAATTTAATGAGAGTTGGAGACAATGGTCTTTTGGTGGAATTCCAGTTCTACATATACAGCTATACGTTTTTCTTACTGACCTAAAGTACAGTCAAAAAAGTAAGACAGGTATTTGATATTAGCATTATCAGTATTTACCACAAAATTGTCTTAAAATAATGCTGTATATACAGTCAAATCCATAACAATTTGGACATTCACACAGCTACTGATATTTTTGATGTCTACCAAAGTATATTACAATTGTTAATTTATGACTATGAACTCAAAGTGCAGACTTTCAGCTTTAATTTGAAGATATTTACCTCCAAATTGAGTGAATTATGTAGGAGTTTTAACCATTTTTTATGTTATTTGAAGTAATTGGATTGGATTAAAAGTAATTGGACAAACATCTTCCACACACACACACACACACACACACATCTTCTAAGCCTTCCTACCAGGTCACGTGGGGTGCTGGAGCCTATCCCAGCTGTCATCGGGCGTAAGGCTAATTGGACAAACTAACAATTCAAAATTAAACTGTTAATTTTAAGACTGCCTCAAGAGTCCCATGAACATCACCAGTCACTGGGTTTTATACCTTCAGTTTCACGCTCAGTTAGTGAAATTCATACTCGACTGGACTGAGGTCAGGTGCTTGACCTGGCCACTGCAGAACATTCCATATTTTTGTTGTAAAATTTTATAGGTTGCTTTTGCAGTGTGCCTTGGGTCATTGTCCATCTGCACTGTAAAGCACTGTCCAATAAGTTTTGAAGCATTTGGCCTACACTTCAGAATTCATCCTACTGTTTTATCATCAATGACATCACTAAATACCAGGGAACCTTTTCTATTGGCAGTCATACCAGTCCACACCACAACACTACCTCCGCCATGCTTTGCAGATGAGATCCTGAGCAGTTCCTTCACTTCTGTGAACTCTTTTCCCATCATTTTGGCATAAGTTGATCTTCATCTCATGAGATGTTGCTCTAGAACTCCATAGGTTTTTTTTTAAATGTTTTTCTCTAATCTGGACTTCCTGTTTTTTGGCTTACCAATGGGGAGTATCTAGTGGTAAACCCACTGTTTTAATCTGGTGGTCTTGATTGTTGCCTTTGACATGGATATCTCTACCTCTTGGAGGGGTTTTCTGTTGTAATGCATTGAGGTTTTCCAGTGTTTTTGGCATGCCTGAGCTCCCCAGTGCATTCCTTTTTTATAAGAATGCATCAAATAGTTAATTTGGCCAAACCCAGTAGTTTTACTTTCCCTCTGATGGGTTTGACCTGACTTATTAGCCTAATGATGACTTGACAGCTCTTTAGACTCCATGTTGAGCGTTAACAGCAACAGATTTCAAGTGGAAATGCAGCAAATTGGCTAACAAATTAGAGAGACAACCTGAAGAAATGAGTGGAGAAACATTTAATTAAAAACCATCATCTATGGCAGTAATAAGAGTGCTGAGCAGTCCAAGTTGACTTCAATTTACCTCAATTAGAAGATCTACATGACTCTAAATGAAACTTTAGAATTTCAACACAAACATTGATTAAATTGACATTTGCATGTAGATCTTTGGGAAAGACATCAGTAAACAGGGTTGGAAGTAATGGTTGATAGCACACAGCTAGAACATTGAGGACATCGTTGAGAATGCCAGTGCAGATTGTGATCAGACTGTACAGTCTGTCCACAACTACATAGAGAGAGATATTATGGCAGGGTTGCAGTGCATCAACCCTCATTATGAAGAGAATTGACCATTTGAGATTTCAGTGGTGCAAATATGATACACTGGTCTGTAGAGATGTGGAAAACAGTGGTGAGTCTGGAACAGTCTGGGTCTGTTCCAGACTGGGTCTTTCCACAGCACCCAGGGAGTAGTTGGGGGTTAGGCATCTTGCTCAACGGCACTTCAGTCATATACTATCAGCTCAGGAAATTGAACTGGTGACCTGGTCACAAGGTTGGTTCCCTAACCTCCAGCCTATGACTGCTTACACACTATAAAACACACACTAGGGGGCAGTGAGCACATTTGCCCAGAGCAGTGGGCAGCCCTATCCACAGAGCCCAGGGAGCAGTTGGGGGTTAGGTGCCTTGCTCAAGGGCACTTCAGTCACGTGCTGGCTGCTCACGTGCTGTTGAAGCAGCGACCTTCCGATCACAAGGCTGGTTCCCTAACCTGCAGCCCTTGACTCCCAACACATGATGAGTCCAGGGATCAAACCTGGGCCCTATTGATGCTGCTCTACCACTTCCAAAGCCGTGGTTTGGTGGTGAAGTGCTAGTGGATTATACAGTATATACAAAATATCCCATCACCATAATTAAACACCCACATCACAAAGTCTCTACATACACAGTCCATAGATAATTCCTTCAGCTCTACAGAGTCTTTTTATGACAAATCAGAGCAGTCTCATCAATCTGTAAAACAAGGTGTGACCAGTCTGCAACACAAGAGTTGACAGGGAGAAGATGAACGCAAATGATGGAGGTAGTTGATATGAGTAGATGGTGGTGGCAGATACAGTGGGTTGCAAAAGTATTCATACCCCTTGAACTTTTCCATATTTTGTCACATTACAACCACAAACATAAATATATTTCACTGGAATTTAATGTGAAAGACCAACACAAAGTGGTATACAATTGTGAAGTGGAAAGAAAATTATACATGAATCAAAACATTTTTTACAAATAAAAAACTAATAAGTGCGACGTGCAAAAGTATTCAGCCCCCTTTTCCCTGAGTGCAACCAATTGCATTCAGAAGTTGCCTGATGACTGCTAATGACTCAAAAGGGTACACCTGTGTGTAATCTAATCTTAGTACAAATACAGCTGCTCCGTGATGGCCTCAGATGTTGGTTAAGAGAATATTGGGGAGCAAACAGCATCATGAAGTCCAAAGAACACACCAGACAGGTTAGGAATATGGTTTTGGAGAAGTTTAAAGCAGGCTTAGGTTATAAAAAGATTTCCCAAGCTTTGAACATCTCACGGAGCACTGTTCAATCCATCATCCGGAAATGGAAAGAGTATGGCACCACAGTAAACCTGCCAAGACAAGGCCGTCCACCTAAACTTACAGGCCGAACAAGGAGATCACTGATCAGAGAGGCAGCCAAGAGGCCCATGGTGACTCTGGATGAAATGCAGAGAGCCACAGCTCAGGTGGGGGAAACTGTCCACAGGACAACAATTAGTCGTGCACTACACAAATGTGGTCTTTATGGAAGAGTGGCAAGGAGAAAGCCATTGTTAAAAGAAAACCATAAGAAGTCCCGTTTGCAGTTTGCCAGAAGCCATGTTGAGGACACAGCAAACATGTGGAAGAAGGTGCTTTGGTCAGACGAGACCAAAATAGAACTTTTTGGCCACAATGCAAAACGCTATGCATGGCGGAGAAATAACACTGCACATCACTCTGAAAACACCATCCCCACTGTCAAATATGGTGGTGGCAGCATCATGCTCTGGGGGTGCTTCTCTTCAGCAGGGACCGGGAAGTTGGTCAAAGTTGATGGGAAGATGGATGGAGCCAAATACAGGGCAATCTTGGAAGAAAACCTGTTGGAGTCAGCAAAAGATTTGAGACTGGGGCGGAGGTTCACCTTCCAGCAGGACAACGACCCTAAACATAAAGCCAGAGCTACAATGGAGTGGTTTAAAAAAAAGAATATTCATGTGTTAGAATGGCCCAGTCAGAGTCCAGACCTAAACCCAATTGAGAATTTGTGGCAAGATCTCAAAACTGCTGTTCACAAACGCTCTCCATCCAATCTGACTGAGCTTGAGCTGTTTTGCAAGGAGGAATGGGCAAGAATTTCAGTCACTAGATGTGCAAAGCTGGTGGAGACATACCCTAAAAGACTTGCAGCTGTAATTGCAGCAAAAGGTGGCTCCACAAAGTATTGACTCAGGGGGGCTGAATACTTTTGCACGTCGCACTTATTAGTTTTTTATTTGTAAAAAATGTTTTGATTCATGTATAATTTTCTTTCCACTTCACAATTGTATACCACTTTGTGTTGGTCTTTCACATTAAATTCCAGTGAAATATATTTATGTTTGTGGTTGTAATGTGACAAAATATGGAAAAGTTCAAGGGGTATGAATACTTTTGCAACCCACTGTATATGTCGCCTTTTTCAGCAGGTGTTGTCACAAAGCAGCTTTAAAGAAAAATCTTGGTCCGAGCCCCCTTGAGCATCGCCAATAGCAACAGTGGCAAGGAAAAACTCCCTAAGAGCAAGAGGAAGAAACCTCAAGAGCAACCAAGACTCAAACTGGAACCTACCCTCCTCTGGTTGACACTGAATAGCAAACAGCATTAGTATAAAATATTACAATACAAAACAGGGAAGAACAGGTGGAGCAGTGGTTAATTAGATTAGTTTTAGTTTATGCAGCAGCAACATCACCAGGAGGGTCCGTTCATGAGGGTGATGTTTGCACAGCATTACACAGCATGAAGCTCCATGGTGGTCAAACCAGTCCAGAAGGCTGGTGAGCAGTGGGCACCGACTCAAGCAAGCAAGAACATCAGATGCACAGGATGGGCAGATGTTCAACTTGGCAAAGAAGGGAAAACACATAGAGTTAATTCTGTAATGAGTGACTGATCACAGATTACAGCATTAAGAGAGCAGCAGAGACTCCGGCAGGTCCAGCTATAACAGCCTAAGTAAAAGGGAGAAACCAGAAAGTTAACTCAGTCATGAGGGCCCCCTGAGATGTCAGTGCTCCTCCACTCTGCTGTCAACAAACCCGAGTGAGCGAGTAAGAGCAGCAGGATGGCAGCACTCCCACTTTACCACAATACTTATGGCAATGAACCCCAGATCTGCACCATTTATCTAACAGGGAAAATTGATTACCAGAGTCTCGACTAAATGAGTAAGTTTTTAGCCTAAAATTAAAAACTGAGGCTGTGTCTGAGTCCCGAACACTGACTGGAAGATTATTCCAAAGTTCTCGCCCCAATAAGCTTGTTTGCATGCTAGCAATGACCATGTTCTTACTGTTTTATACTCTACCACAGACTTTAAGTACTCATTACTGCTGATAGTGGCAGGAACTAGAATTACAACTTAATAATCATAGAACTGGAGGGACAACAGTTAAAAGTCATCCTTCACCATATTCTCCACAAGTGGGAGAGTGCATGTGCAGCACATACCAAGAGAGCAGTACAGGCCTGAATGCCTGACCCCTAGAGTGAGGCACTGTTGTGCTTTGGAGAGGCATTTTTCTGGCATGGTTTGGTCCACTTAGAGGGAGCGGTCACTGCAACTCAACCCTGCTTTATTCTATGATGGAGGAATTCTATCCTGATGGAAGTGGTCTCAAGTGTCCAAATGGTATGAGGGGTCACCTAATGGTTTAATGTGAATGAAAATCATGTCACTCACAAGTTGTGGCCTTTACAGTCACCAGATCTTAACCAGTTTAAGACCTTTAGAAGAATTTGGAGCAACATGTTAGACATCAAAACACTGAAATGAGGCAATGTCTTCTGAAAGAATGCTGTTCCATCCTTCTGGTACAGTTCCAGATCTTTGTCAATGGTGCATTAAAGCTGTTCTGGTGGTTTATGGTGGCCCAGCGCCCCTAAGACACTTTGTGTTGTTGTATAACAGCAACAGTAAGTGATAAATGATTAATGTACTTGCTTATAAAGCCAACAGTACTCAAAAAAACAATAGATCTGAGTGTAAAAAGTTAATGAAATTATTGGAATTTGTTCAAACAGGGTTTTTAAAGACCTACCAAAGGTGAAGTGGTGAATCATTATTGTATTTCATTGTTTTGCGGAAACAAGAGTAAATATATTCACCTTTTGATTAAAAAGAATAAGTAGCATGCAGCAATTGTTAAATTTGGGGAGGAATAAAATATTCTGTCTAATTTGCACACTAAACAGAGCACAGCAATGAAAGCGAGCGAAAACACAGCCTTGATTGTGTTTGCAGTTTACAGAGAGAATCGCACATTACTGATCTTGTTTGAACCCTCAGATGTTGTTGTGATGGGGAATATTAAGTGTTCCAGTAGCTCAGAAGATCCTAAAGTGATAGCTTGGCAAAAAAATAGTTATACGTATTCACAGTTTCACCCTTACCCCGAATGTGCTGCTCAGTAAAGACGTTGTTTGGTTCTTCGGTGTTGCAGTGGAATTAATGGAAGCATCTGTACGCCAATTAGCAACGTGCAAACTGCAGACCTAACAATCACATTCTCACCTCAAACTATGTTAAGTAGACTTAAATAGAATTGCTGTATGACATAATGTGGACACAAGCATGGCACATATGGAAAAACAATAGCAGCTGTCTAAGTTCCATCCACACATTTGTCTGTGGTGCAAAACTTAAGAGGGAAAATTGGGATACTGTAAAAGTAACTGTGTGTAAATACATATGTGTGTAAATTCTTTGTAAATACATGAGACATAGTGTGGAAATTCTTTGATTTTCATCATTTCAGTCAAATTGCTTTCACAATGGTCTGAAAATCACAGCCCATTTTTACATTTTTTTTGGTGGGAACAAATTTCTCCCCTTTGTTCTTTTGCTTAGTTACTTCGCAGCCACACTTAACTCCTTAAAACCCCAGGCTTATTACATACTAAGGCTTATTATTCAGTAACTACAGGGACTCCAATGCAGATCAGCTGAGGTATTCTTAGGTTATAGAAGTATGTAATAAAACTTTTGGCCCTGGCTATTTTAGAAATTGAATATTTTCTCCAAAAAGTCAATACATGGTTCAAATTCTTACTGTAATTGATCTACATTCTACATTATATTCTGCCCAGTAGGCTGAACAACATGGCAGATAGTTAACAGGCTAACAGACTCCTCCAATAGTATTCAGAAAAAGTCACTGTAGACTTATTTTAGAATTAAAGGCTTTATTTTTTTTATAATTGAAACATACAAGCTAGAGCTTGGAAATGTTATAAAATGTGAATATATACATCAATGCTGGCTTGCTGTTAACATAACATAGGGAGGTGCGTAGGCTCCACATTTTTGCTCTATCCTTATGCATTTTCAGTTGAGTTGGCGCAAAAAGTCTGGGGGTCCCTGAGGTCTGGAAAACTACTGACCTAGAGGAGCTGGCAGAAATGAACTTTAGGCAAGCATTTGTAATCAGGAATAAATACACTGCTGCTATAATCTCTGTCTGCAGCCCATCTAGCGACAGTTCTATCAGCAGAATGGAAATTTAAATGATGATTTTAATATTTCTCCCCATCTCTCTGTTATCAGACTGGCTAGGATTAGGACTATGTTGAGCTGTTAGTGAGCAATGAGGGGTAAAATGAATGTCACGCCTGCAGCCAGTCAATAAACAGACATAAACTGCATTCCCCAGAATCCTCTGGGGGATGACAAGGTGGAGCTATTTCCCTCATACCTATTCCCAGACTTGAACTCCATTACCCAGACTCCTCTGCAAAGTCACATGAATTCTGAAAACTCTCCATTCTCCAATCAGTGTTCAAGGTCACCTGAATACTAACTTTCCTCAGCTGTGTATTAGTCCCATGACTCTTTCTGGCCGCACGTCGCAATGGGAGGTGTGAGAACTTGCTTGCCGAACTGTAAAGACAAAAATCCAGTTTTCCTCCAGGTTTGTTTACTACTGAACTACTTCAAGAAAAAAACTGCATAGATGCAGTACAATTGAGAAGCTTCCAAAACTGTCCAAAAGCACATTTTACGGCTGCTAACGTAAAATAAGGTTACTGTCATTGTGCTGCTACAGTAACTAAATAATGAGAAATGTTAATCTGTGTTATTCTAAACCAAATTAGAACAAAATCCAGGTGATGAAGTAGAAGGTCAACGTAGTGTTTAAATGCCAAGAGTCAAACGAGCTCTTAATAAGCCCTCAAAGAAGTGTGGCATTATGGCGGGTGTAGCATGTTTTTTTGAGAGAGAGAGAGAGAGAGAGAGAGAGAGAGAAAGAAAGAGAGAGAGGCAGCAGGAGAGGCCATTCCGGGCAAGCGCATCTCTTCTTTTTATAATCCAGCCACACTCAGCTTTGCCCTTTACCGAAGCATCAACACGAGTGACCTTCTTGTGAGCTTGCACCGAATTAGCCGCAGCATCCTGCAGGCGATTCAATTAGAGTGGATATGGGGGGAGGCGGCCACAGGCTTCCTCTGCTGAGACACAATTAAACGGCAATTTCAAGCAGGTGGTTTAAAAGCGTCGGAAGGTGTAAGCCAGACAGCTGCTGAGCTGGATATGTACGGCACTGGTCATAAGTCCTAAATGCAGGTTTTCCATAAGATAAAAGCCAGGATAGGTTTAAGATGAAATGCTTGAAATATGATCAAAGAGACATGTTCATAATATATTGTATGTATGAATGAATGTTGGAGAAAGTACTGTTTGAAATAAACCCTGGTAGTTTATTACACATTGTGTGCATACCTGTATGTACACTGATTGTATGGATGACTAGTACTTCACATATTGACTAAACGAGCACCCACCTGTCCAGCCGGACACTGATGGACGACTGACTGTTGAGCTCTACTGCTACCCGCTTCAGACCAGCTGCCCACGCCCCAGCTACGGCCACCTGCCTTGGACTAGCTGCCCACCCTACACTGAGGACTCCTTGCTATTACTACTACTAATACTACTGCTATTAATATTAGTAGTATAATAACTCTGTAGGTAGTTTGACCAGAGGAGGAGGCCCCCCCCTCGGTGAGCCTGGCTCCTCCCAAGGTTTCTTCCTCAGCTCTGAGGGAGGTCCTCCTTGCCACCGTTGCCCCTGGCTTGCTCACCTCGGGGTTTTACATTCTTGTTAAAACTTTGTCTTTACTGGAATTCTGTGAAGCTGCTTTGTGAGGACATCACTGGTAAAAAGCGCTACAAATAAATTTGACTTGATTTAGTTTCTAGGCAGAACTCCCAGAAGCCTCAATAACTAAATACAATATTGAATTATTGAGGTATTGATGTTCATTTGTGCTTTTATTACAGGTTCCAGTCTTTTCAGCAGACTCACTTTCAGTTTCTCAAAGAAATCTGCCGGTAAATTTGACCACATCTACAAAGTTCAGTCGTAGAAGTTGGTTGCATTTTCTGCTTCCCACAATCCACATAATCCCAAACGTATTCACTGATTTTGGTATCTGGACTCTGAGGTGGTCAGTCCGTTCTTCTGAGAACATCAGCAGCTTCTTTCTCTGGTCTGTCTTGATCTCAGCAGTGTGCTTGGGGTCATTATCTTGCTGTAGAATTAATTGTTCCTGAACAACATTTTTCAGAAGAATTTGCATGATGTATTAATATTTGTTTGTGCTTATCAAAATTTATAATTCCTTAAAATAAAAACAAATCACCAACTTCATTTACAGCATTTGGCTGATGCTTTCATTCAGAGCAACTTACAGGTTGGTTATTTTACACAGGTAGGTGAAGGTAGTGTTAGGGGTCTTGCCAATGGACTCTTATTTGTAGAGTATAGGGTGTTGGCCCCAGGGGGGATTGAACCCCAGGTAGCAGCATAGAAAGCAGAGGTGTTATCTACTACACTATATACCCACTACACTACACCAACCGCTATATACCCACTACACCACACCAACCACTATACACCCACTATATACCCACTACACTACACCAACCGCTATATACCCACTACACCACACCAACCACTATACACCCACTATATACCCACTACACTACACCAACCGCTATATACCCACTACACCACACCAACCACTATACACCCACTATATACCCACTGCACTATACCAACCACTATACACCCACTACACTACACCAACCACTATATACCCACTACACCAACCGCTATATACCCACTACACCACACAAACCACTATACACCCACTATATACCCACTGCACTATACCAACCACTATACACCCACTACACTACACCAACCACTATATACCCACTACAATACACCAACTGCTACACACCCACTACACTACACCAACTGCTATACACCCACTACACTTCACCAACCACTATATACCCACTACACCACACCAACCACTATATACCCACTATATACCCACTGCACTATACCAACCACTATACACCCACTACACTACACCAACCACTATATACCCACTACAATACACCAACTGCTACACACCCACTACACTACACCAACCGATATACACCCACTACACTTCACCAACCGCTATATACCCACTACACTACACCAACCGCTATATACCCACTACACTTCACCAACCACTATACACCCACTACACTACACCAACCACTATATACCCACTACAATACACCAACCGCTATATACCCACTACACTTCACCAACCACTATACACCCACTACACTTCACCAACCGCTATATACCCACTACACTACACCAACCGCTATATACCCACTACACTTCACCAATCGCTATATACCCACTACACTTCACCAACCACTATACACCCACTACACTTCACCAACCGCTATATACCCACTACAATACACCAACTGCTACACACCCACTACACTACACCAACCGCTATATACCCACTACACTTCACCAACCACTATACACCCACTACACTACACCAACCACTATATACCCACTACAATACACCAACTGCTACACACCCACTACACTACACCAACCACTATATACCCACTACAATACACCAACTGCTACACACCCACTACACTACACCAACCGCTATACACCCACTACACTTCACCTACCGCTATATACCCACTACACTTCACCAACCACTATACACCCACTACACTACACCAACCACTATATACCCACTACAATACACCAACTGCTACACACCCACTACACTACACCAACCGCTATACACCCACTACACTTCACCAACCACTATACACCCACTACACTTCACCTACCGCTATATACCCACTACACTTCACCAACCACTATACACCCACTACACTACACCAACCACTATATACCCACTACAATACACCAACTGCTACACACCCACTACACTACACCAACCGCTATACACCCACTACACTTCACCAACCACTATACACCCACTACACTACACCAACCACTATATACCCACTACAATACACCAACTGCTACACCCCCACTACACTACACCAACCGCTATATACCCACTACAATACACCAACTGCTACACACCCACTACACTACACCAACCACTATACACCCACTACACTACACCAACCACTATATACCCACTACAATACACCAACTGCTACACACCCACTACACTGCACCAACCACTATATACCCACTACAATACACCAACTGCTACACACCCAATACACTACACCAACCGCTATACACCCACTACACTTCACCAACCGCTATATACCCACTCCACTACACCAACCGCTATATACCCACTACACTACACTAACCGCTATACACCCACTACACTACACCAACCGCTATATACCCACTACACTACATTAACCGCTATACACTCACTACACTTCACCAACCGCTATATACCCACTCCACTACACCAACCGCTATATACCCACTACAGTACACCAACCGCTATACACCCACTACACTTCACCAACCGCTATATACCCACTCCACTACACCAACCGCTATATACCCACTCCACTACACCAACCGCTATATACCCACTACACTACACCAACCGCTATACACCCACTACACTACACCAACTGCTATACACCCACTAACTACATTAACCGCTATATACCCACTACACGTCACTGACCATACACTTCAGATGCTGTTCTACATCCAGAAACTGGCACTTATCCTCCACCAGGCTAGAGGTTTGAAGAGTCTTATTGCTTCGACACCATACAAACTGCCTTCTGCCACTTAAAAAGATCTCAAATTTCGATGTAGAACTTCTAAACTCTTACTCAATGTTACAGATGTCCACTTTTGGTGTTCTAGTGCAAATGCTCTTCTTTTTTGTCTCCTTTTCTCAGTGAGGTTCTTTTTGATCCGCTACACATCCTTTCAGACCCATAGCACTGAGTGGTCTTCTCACAGTGGAAGGATGAACAGAAACACCTGTGGATGTTTTCAGATCTGAAGCAGCTTGATTTTCTCCTCTCTCTCAAAGACGAAAGCCTTAAGTGCTGTTTATCTGATGGGGGCAGGTTTGGTGTCTACCGGTTCTTCCAGGTGATTGTTAGGAATTCCATTTTTCCCTCATATCTTCTAATTTATTATTTTTTGAGGTAAATGCCTATTTTTCTATTTGTCCATGTAACTAGATCATCTTATATTAAAAATATCTTCAGAAATATCTCATGAAAATGATGATCAACTTGACTGAAAATCGAAAAAAAAATTAATAAAAAATTGGAGGAAAAAAATACTAATATAAATTAAATTTAAGGACATGTAAATGTGTAAATATCTTTAAATGGTTTTAAAGTATCAGAAGGTTTAGGTGGAATTACCACTCTGCTGGCCAGTCAAAAGTTTGGGCACACATGATTCAATGTATAATTTATATAACCTTAAATATAATCTTAAAAATGCATTTCAAGGAGTTGAATTTAGATTGAATTTATTTCTAAAACAAACACAAACTGTAAATTATACATCTGAGGGGGGGGCTAGTTTGAAAAATCTAAGATAGAAGAGAATTTGCTTACACTTTTTTGTATCGTCCCCTAAGTTCTAGGTTCTAGGTAAATGGTTAAGTGGTTAATAAGACCAAATGACTTTAAACAACATGATGATACATTCCAGTACAGTTGAACTGCATTATACTGAAATGCCAAACAGGCTCTAGGCATTACTTGGGTAAGTACACTATGTGGCCAAAATTATGTCGACCTCACCATCACACCTATATGAGTTTGCTGGACATCCCTTTTCAAAACTATGGGCATTAATATGAACCCTTTCCAGTAAAAAGAAGATTTGTGAGGTCAGGCACTGATGTTGGTGAAGGAGTGGCAAGCAATCAGTGTCCCAATTCACCTCAAAGATGTTCTGTGGGGTTGAGGTCAGGGCTCTGGGCAGTTCCTCCACACCAAACTCATCAAACCATGTCTTTATGAAGTTGCTTTTTGCACTGTGGCTCAATCATGCTGGAACAGGAAAGGCTCTTCCTCTAACTGTTACCTCAAAGTTAGAAGAATACAATTGTCTAAATTGTCTTAATATGCGGTGACATTAAAATTACTCTTCAGTGGAACTGAGGGGCCCAAACTCTGAAAAACAGCCCAGCCCATTATCCCTTCTCCACCAAACCTTTTCTGTTGTCAGTGTGCATTCTGGTAGGTAATGTTATCCTGGCATCCACCAAACCCAGACTCATCCATCAGATTCCCAGATGGAGAAGCGTGATTGGTCACTCCAGAGAACACGTCTCCACTGCTCTAGAGTCCAGTGGTGGCGCTTTATTCCACTGCATTCCATGCTTTGCATTGCACTTGGTGATGTAAGGCTTGGATGCAGCTGCTCGGCCATGGAAACCCATTCCATAAAGCTCTCTACGCTGTTCTTGAGCTGATCTGAAGGCCACATGAAGTTAGTAATTGGCTCTGCAGAAAGTTGGTGACCTCTGCGCACTATGCCCCTCAGCATCCGCTGACCCCGCTCTGTCATTTTACGCAGCCGACCACTTCGTGGCTGAGCTGCTGTCGTTCCCAATCGCTTCCACTTTGTTATAATCCCACTGACAGTTGACTGTGGAATATTTAGTAGTGAGGAAATTTCACGACTGGACTTGCTGCACAGGTGGCGTCCGATCACGGTACCACGCTGGAATTCACTGAGCTCCTGAGAGCGACCCATTCATTCACTAATGTCTGTAGAAGCAGTCTGCAGGCCTAGGGGCTCGGCTTTATACACCTGTGACCATGGAAGTGATTGGAACACCTGAATTTAGTGATGGGGGATGGGGGAGTGAAAACTTTTGGAAATATAGTGTATTTTATGGTTTCCTATATCATCTTAACAGCTGGAGCTATTAGTCATCATGTATATCTGTTAATCATGTGAGTGTAATTTAGTTAGTCAGTTTTGGTGTTTATCATCTCGCCCAAAATACACAGCAATTTGAAGATTGTACCCAACATTTGAATCTATGTAATCAGGCATTTTAGTGCAATTTAGTTAAACTGTCATCATACGTACCACCATGGTATCCGGAAGAACTGCCTACATTGGACTTTGTACCTCACACTGATTAATATCTAGTATTTAAGGGACTATAAAAGAAAGGGTTACCATAAGCCTAATGATTCACACTTTGTGTAATTACATATGTTATTACGTAGTGTTGATGCCTCCACTGCTACCCCACTAGGTTTCCAGACTTTTGACTGCTACTGTATGTGTGGATGGGATGTAAAGATAGAAACAGAAACGGATTCTCAGACACGCATCGTAAGCAGCGCTGCTAATGAACATATGCATGAACCAGCTCGGCTGTTTTCCGCACATAGATTGAATCGTTTTTCATTCCACTTTAGGCTGTCGCCTGATATCAAAACAAAGAAAAACCCCAGTGTTTAGTTTTGTTTTCTAATTTCAGGGTGGGTAAATTGGTGGGCCGCTATTATCTATTAGACACGACATCTCCATGGCAACCCAGGGGCAACCCGGTGTTCCTCTCCAGCATCTGCCTTGTTGTTAAGGGCTTTAAGTATCAACAGCTGCAGAAAACACTGCGGTGACCAAGAAAGGTTCTGTTTTGCACAATGTTGGATCTGCACCATGCATACATAACACATGCGTCAAACGCTGAAGAAAATGTGGAGCAGGGCAAGTTTACAAATGGGCTACAATAACTTCTTCAAACATTTTCAAATCGGGAGCAAGGGCAGATTTTTTGGAGTTTGTATGCTGCATTCTCAGCAGAAAGAGTTCTTTTTTGTGCTATACATATGCATTGTCAGTTAGGTTGAAAGAAAAATGTGAACAGGTTGGGGGAGGTTTGACAACCACTACTATATTACTAAAAAAAGCATTCTTTCATAGCAATAGTGAAACCCTTTTCACCACTGTATAGAAACATTTTTTTTAATTGAACTATTGAATTTAACTATGCAAAGAATCATTTATGTGATCAATGGTTCTTTGAGTGTTCATGGTTTTATATTTACCTAACAATTGCCTTTAGTAAAGAAGAAAATACACTCTTACAAATAAAAGTACCTCTTTTTTTGCAATGTTAATATAGAAGAATGTCTCTTCAGTGTACAATTTCGAAGGAACCACTTTTGTGGATATACATGTGTGGAGAACTTGCTTAAAAGGATGTCCATAAAATGTAATGGTGTAATGACAATTAACAAATTGTCCTAAAACCATAAGTTCAAGACATAAAAACTTTTAGTTACCTATATAGTCAATTTGCAATGATGTGCAAATCATTCCAACCCTATATTTCATTTATCATAGTATGAAGACAACATCTCAAAAGTTGAAACTAAGAAATTTCATTGTCCTTTGAAAAATATATGCCCATTTTGAATTTGATACCAGCAGCACTTTTCAAAATACTTGGGACAGGGGCACCAAAAGACTAGTAAAGACTGATAACTAATTAGGCATTCCAGAGAGGGTACAACAAAAAGTTTCTCAACATAAAACAACAAAAATCTTGAGGACTTTATAATGAAAGATTCAGAAAATTCAGAGATGCAAGGGACAAGACCAAAAAGCAATAAGGTCTAGCTATGATCTGTAGACCCTCATGTGGCACTGTGTTAAAGACAGACATGATTCTGTTGTGTTAATCATGGCAAAAGATCAGGAATACTTCTGAAAGCAATGACGGGGTCACTGTTCGTTGCTGCACCCTCAAATGCAAGTTAAAACTCTACCGTGTAAAGAAACCATCATACATCAACAGGATCCAGAAATGCTGCCACCTTCTCTGGGCCAGAGCTCATTAAGGATGGACTTGTGGAAGTGGAAAAGTGTCCTGTGGTCTGGCAAATCAAAATTTGGAATTCTTTCTGGAAATCATGGCGACTTCATCCTCTGGGCAAAGAGGTTGAGGGACCATCCAACTCCTTATCGGTGGACAGTTTAACACCCAGTATCTTTGTACGTATAAGTGTGCATTAATTTGAGGAGATACTACTGCAGAAATTTCAATATAAAATAACCCACTTATAGACAGAAGGGGTAAGTCTAAGGAAAATAACTAAAAAACAGTCTTTTCCAAAACTGGATTTCAAAAATGCTAAAAAGATACAGAGAAAACCAGGTTTCTAACAACCACCTGGAAAGCCTGGAAGACCACCAAATCTGTCCCCATCAAAAAAGAAGTGCTTAAATCTTTTCACTTGGATTGTTCGGGTCATGCAAAGCAGAAACTACAATCAATCAAAAATTGAAAAGCAAGTGTCTTAAAAATGCATGGCAAAATACATTAAACACACTAAATACTGATAAAAATAATATCAAATTTTGTTATGGGGGCTTCCGAGTAATTATAAATATATATAAACACATATATAGTTCTTATTTGTTTGGATCAGGATTGGATTGCGAGAGCCTGGAACTTGTGAACTTGTGAAATAATGAGTTCATGAGCCAGGCAGCATGTCAAGAATAACGTCCTCTAAAAGACTATCACTCGTATCAGCCATTAAAGTGTAAATATCCCGCAACCATCTGTTCGCTCCAGTTCTAACAGTGTGAAAGTTTAAGAAGTCACAGTGATAGGCAGACGGGCAGAAACATGAACGCACACATAGAGTTTTTCTCTTTGATATCCCTGCTGTAGGCTCTCGGTTTTCAGCGGGAGAGATAAGACAGCAGAGAGACGGGGCAGGGAGGAGTCGCATCTCTGAGCGCTTCACTGCTGATAAGAGTTTATGAAGTAGCTGTCACTCTGAAGTGCCCCCCAAGGGCCAGGCCACCAGCACTCACACATATAGTCACACTGAGATAATTGGCTCTCTGGCTGTGGCCACGAATCGCAAGCCTTGAGCGCAGATGTCAAATTTTACTTCTGGAAAGATGTATGTGATTTTTTTTTTTCTATTATTTCCCCCATCTGAGTCTTTCTGAACAGAGACAGTGCTTTATTTTATTTTATTTTATTTTTCTATTGTTTAACACTATTGTTATCTCATTCATATCCTTCTTCTTGTTCTTCATCTTCTTGGTTATTATTTTTTATTATTTTTATTTTTATGCTTCTGATTTTTGTCTGATCATTTGTCCCGCAGATTTAGAAATGTTAACGCAATTCCAAAGCTGTCTAATTGGGAATGGTGTATTTGCATGCAGAGTTTTGATTGGATGTATGGTTTTCATACCATCATCAATGAATGCTGATATTTTTCCTCATAGGAATTAATGGTGTGCAAAAGTTTGTACAACAAGATTTTATTACAGACAGAAGTATGTTAGTAACAGAAGTATATTAGTAACACCCTCTTAACCACATGGGACACCATAGCAGCTGGCAGCAAACACCCATCATACCAGAAAAGTAAAATCCTGGAATACCATAACAACAACCTAGCAACACCCTAGCAATCACCTGGGATACTATTGCAACTGCACAAATCAGAAACCTTGAGTAAAGATGTCAAATTTTACTACTGGAAAGATGTGTGATTTTTTTATTTCGCCCATCCAGGTCTTTCTGAACATGGCCAATGCTTTATTTGTAATGCGGAGCGATGAGGCAGACGCATGTGCGGAGGTAAGCGACTTTTATTAAGGGCAAATCCAGGGTCGTGGTCAAAACGGTCCAGGGTCAAATAGCCAATACGGACAGATCGGGGGACAGACATGACATAAACCAGAATCAAACAACAAACAGAGACCGAGACATCAAACAAAGACGGGCGAACACAAGGGGCAAACACAGGGCTTAAATACACAGGGAAAATGAGGGTCAGGTGAAAACAATCAGGGCGGAGTTACGAAACCAAAACAAATGCACATGGACAAACCAAAACAAAAAGGCACATGGAGTGGGAGGAGCCAATCGTGACATTATTTCATTTAATTTTATTTTATTATTTAATGCTTCCATCTGATTGAAAATGGTCTGCTCATATGCAGGTTTTCAATGGGATGCATGGCTTTTGTAAAAAAAAAAAAAAAAAACATTTGCAAATGAAGATATTATATTATATATGAAGAATGAATGGGGTGTAAAGGTTTGTACACCAAGCTTTTATTATGGTGATATAAGGACACTAGTAATACTCTATTACACACCTGTCAAATCCCAAAGCAAAATCCTGGCATACCATAAGAAAAACCTGGTAACACCTTAGCAACCACCTGGGATACCATTTCCAATTCCTTGCAACAATCTACTGATCACTTGTGATTTCATAGCCACTGCCTGGCAACATCTCAGCAATCTCTCTTGCTTTTCTTCAGGAAATGCACTTTTCTAGTTTTATTTTCTTTCATTTGTCAGTGATGATGCTCATAAACTTCTCCATGTACAGTGCCCACGCTTGTGGGCAGTGTTTTAACTTTTTAATTTGCCCTTTATAAGTCTTTGGCTGTGCATCCGGGACCTTTGTTGTCATATTTTGCACTTCATATTGTGCCACATGTTTTCAATCTTCAATGGTCTGGTCTGGCAAGTCTGGCCCACACTCTCTAATTACACAGCTATGCTGTTGTAACCTGTGCAGTAAGTAGCTTGTCGCTAGCTTTCTGAAATAATCTTGGATGTCCCTGAAAAAGACGTTGTCTAGAAGAGTAAAGGTAAAATGTTAAATAACGTATTATACCGTTTTGCTCAAATACTGGCCAGCATGGATTTACATAGTGTCCCAATGTTTTTGTGAGCTGAAATGTTCAGTAATTTGCACAGCACATGATTAATAAACAGTACCAAAGGAACTGTAAAAGAGGCAGATTTCCCAAGAGGCTGATTTTATCTGTTGTCTCAACCCTGATGGCAAACAATTCTCTCAAAATGTGCACATAAAAGTACAAATGCCTACTATCATATTACAAAATAGCATGCACAGTAGAGTACACAAACAAACTAGGAGAAAGCCTTGTTACAAGTTGGAGGGGTCCTGGATGCAGGAAGAAGACAAGCTGGTTTAGGGAATGTGATGCTTTGGGCAATGTTCTTCTGGGAATCTCTTGGTCCGTGCATTCTTGTGAATATCAATTTGACATGTGCCATCTATGCGAACATTGTTGAAGACCAAGTATGCCTTTTCACGGCATTGGTTTTCCCAAATGGCAGTAGTTCTTTCAGCAGGATAACACGACCGGTCACACTGCACACATTGTTCGGGAATGATTTTGAGTTTAATGTTTCCCTTGATTTTAAGTTCTCCAGATCTCAATCTTCAGCATCTGTGAGATGTACTGGAGCAATAAGTCTGGTCCGCAGTGGCTCCACCATGCAACTTCCAGGATTTACTGGATCAGCTGGTAACGTCTTCCCACCAGGTCCCAAAAGGCACCTTCAGAGGTATTATAGAGTCAAGGCTTTGGCAGGTTGATGCTGTTTTGGTTGAACAACAAGACCAACAGGATGTTAAGGCATCATATCATAATGTTTTGGCTCATCAGTGTATATTTTCTGCCTTTTTGCTTGCATTGCCTGACTTTGTTCTCCTTCTCTGAAAAATAAGCCACTGAACTCCTCAACATGGCCCGTAATTGACTGTTCGTCATCTGTTCTTGTACATGACTGTACGGGTTATACCCAGCTTAAGCATCTAAAACTGAATTAACAGAAGAAGTTGTGAAACAAAATAACCGTAGTTGGATTTGCTGAAACTAAGTCCTGAACCTGTCTAAGTTGAGCGATCTTTTTTGGCCCCTTGGAGTACATTTCAATGCATTCAGCATATTTAATACAGTTGCTGAAGCTGTCATGTGATTTTGGTCAGGAAATGCCTTGGATCAACAAAGATTTAAAAAGATGAAGCTGCTTTTATTCACTACCTACTCGCTTTGATTCTGTGGGCATCAAATTCTTTTTCATTGCATTTCCCGCAAGCCTTTGTGATGAGTGCTCAACCAGCCACTGTGTGCCACTTTCATAAACTTTAATTCAGATTTGTTATGAAGCCAATGCAGTATTTGCAGGCTGGACTCGAGTTTGTGCACCTTTAATGAGAATAGGGCTTCCAAGAGCCGGGCTGTTATCAGATAGTATGAAATTGCACCTTGATTGGTTTGTGTATTGGCTGCAGCAGCCTATTTTCCAATCTGAATGGCCTGAATGAGTTGAGCTAACTGCAATCCAGATTCATGCAATTTACAACAGTAAACAATAGGAGGATAACTCAGCAGAAACTGGGAGGCGGTCTCATGAATGGGAATCGCTGATTTCATTTTTGAGACATGGCAGAATTGGTGTTTGCAAGCCTTGTAGGGTTCATCTTAGAGTAAAAACATTTGCTTTCTTGCCAAACCCAGAAATGGGATAATAGATAGAATGAGCAATTTAAGCTTTGTGCAGAATTCATTTCTTAAAAGAAATGGACTGTGACAAACCAAAGACTATTTCCTACAAAGATTAACTCACACTTAATATATATTTTATTAAAATAAAGCTAATTGTAGTAGTTGTATTGTTAGCCTTGTTTTCAGCTGGTGACAATTCCAGAGTATGAACAAATTCTGACACTTAAAGTTGCTTAATATCCTCTAAACAGCTGGTTAAGGTTCCAAAACGAGGCAAACTGATGCCTAAAATCTTGCAGTTTCTACTCTTTAAAATGGTTCAAAGTTAAGGGGAACTGTGGATCTGAAAGAAAACTCTCAGATATAACCGCTCATATGCTGGACAGAAGGCAAAGCAAAACCCCCACATGACAGCAAAAGGACCTGCAAGCAGTTTTAGCTGGCACAGGAGTGGTGATGCACCATACATTGCTTGCACAAACATGACCTGCATAGAAGAATCATCAGAAGTCATATGTAGAAGATATATATACAGATATACATATACAGAAGTAGTATGTAGTATTCAATACAACATAGATTAGATGGATCAGAAACAAGTGCTGTGGACTAAATAAAAAAACTCTTTGGCCACAATCACCAAAGATATGTGTGGAGTAAAAACAAGCAGGATCTGATGAAAGGAACACCTTGCCAGGCATAGCGGTGAATCTGTTATGTTTCGGAGTTGTATGGCAGCCAGTGGCACAGAAAACATTGCACTTGGGTATATGGAAATAGAAATAGACTCTTGGTGGTTAAAAAAGTATTTGGAAGCTGTGATATCTGCCAAAGCGGGTGTTACCTAAGTACTGTCTTAATAGGGTGTCCAAAGTTTTGCGCCACAATAACTTATTTTATATATTTTTTTTTTCAGTGAAATGTTCATGTTTAAAATTGTTTGCTAGGTTTTGTTTACTTCTTTTTACTTCACCAAATCAACAAAATATGTAGTTCGGCTGGGGTATGGTGAAAAAAATTATTTCAGAAATCTTTCCAAAATCTTTGCTTTTAACAACTGAATGTCCAACAAGAGGAAACAATTAGCTGGATTAGCTGATAAATTTTAGATAAATAGCCTTGATTTTTAATTATTTCTTTGAAATTTCTTAAACATAAAGTTTTGCCCTATATGTTCTACAAGTGTCTGTTAGATTCTAATCTAGCTAATGAATGTTGGCAGTTAAGGTTTAGCTATTGGCTAATGGCTAAGCATAGGTAGCTGGTAAACCTCATCGAGGGGACTGATGCTAAAAAGCACTGATGCTAATTTGCAAAATTAGCACTACTCTACTCTCAGTTGAGCGTTGATTTGGTTTCCTCAATAGTACATTTGTATGATGGAAAAGTGTGTTTGTTTTCAGAACCAGAAGCAAACTGGAATTACATCTTTGTAGGTCAGTAAGCAAGTCAATGTTCATGGAAGTGCTTTCATTGTGTTTATATGCTCTTTTTATTGTGGCAGTTTTGAGTTTTTTGATATGTAGGAAGCCATTGTACTTTTCTGCTTGCTGTCGTGATTGGCCAGACCTCCATTTGATTTTGTTTACTTCTGGTCTCCATGTGCTTCCTTGTTTTGATTCTTCCCTGTTCTGCCCCCTTGTTTCCAGACTTTGCCCTTGATTGTGCTCACCAGTGTCTTGTTATCCCTCGTTGCCCTTGTATTTAAGCCCTGTGTTTTCCCTAGTTAGGTGCTGGTCTTTCTATATTATAGTATTGTATCTGTCTCCATTAAATTTTCTAGTCTCTGTTATTGTTTTTAGCCTGTGTTCCTTTAAAGTGACCCTTATTAGTCCCACAAATGACTCTTTGACCCTGGACTGTTTAGACCCTGATTATGGATTTGCCCCTAATAAATCTCGCTTCTCTCAGCTTATGTGTCCACCTCATCATCGCTCCCACGCGTTACAATTGCTCACTAGCAGCTCAACATGTTCTCATAAAGACGGCCAACGTTTCATTAGATTATATCGATTAAAAATGTTATAAAAAGTTGATTTCCATGCATAAAGATGTTATGGAAGATTCTGATGACAGCGTAAGTACAGCTTGAGAACTTGTTGATGTGTCTGGAAAACAATCTGTGTAAACAAACTGTTTAAAATAATGCTGGTACACACTCATACCAGCCTAAGTACATATTTCAGTCAGTAATAAAGCTTGATGTGAATGAGAAGAGAACAGGCCCCCAGGGCCTTGTGATGTATGGTTTAGCACGACATGCTAATTGACTGATGGAGATGTAGGCTGCTAA
The DNA here is from genome assembly GCF_015220715.1 of Pygocentrus nattereri. Classification (NCBI taxonomy): domain Eukaryota; kingdom Metazoa; phylum Chordata; class Actinopteri; order Characiformes; family Serrasalmidae; genus Pygocentrus; species Pygocentrus nattereri. The sequence goes on along the minus strand of NC_051227.1, from coordinate 9,362,490 downwards.
TATGCTATAAATCAAGCTGAGCTGTTCAGATCGTGGCACCGGCTGGCATGTTGTTGGTGTGAATCGAGGGGAAAAAAAAAAAAACAGCATGGGGAAAAAGAGCAAGACGTTGTTTGATGTGGTCTTGAGGGATTCGCCAAGACGTGCTGGCGTTGATGAGACTGAATCGATGCACTTGCTCCGAACAGGTGGAAACCCTTCGGTCCTTCTCATTTATTCATCGCTGAACCGACGAGCGCAGGTTTTTCAGCTTGCCGGGTGTGTATTCTACTTCAAAGCCTCTCAGTGGAGCATGATGGGGCACCTTCTGACAGGCCACATTGATCTGTTTACCTTGGCGCTCCACGTCTCGCCGTAAAATAAGCAGGGTGGGGGGGGAAAGTGCAAGCTCATCAACCCACAGCAAAGTCACCGCAGTGTCATTTGCATTGTTAGCGGGGTTATGCTAATTAGCGTAATTAGCATTAGCAACAATACAATGCCCCCGAATTTAGGAAGTAAGCAGCATTAATAATGATGCAGTGCCGGTGAAGTTGGAAGCTATTAATACCAGCTGCTCTTGCATAAAAGCACTGTGCCTTCATTCGTCTTAATTTGATCATATTTGAGGCCTCGTTTTTTTCTCGTGAGTAATTTTTTCTCTTAATTGTGAGATCAGAGTAGAAATAGACGGTTAATAATTTGCTACAGGAAATATTAATTCTGTCTTTTTTCTTCCTCAAAACAAATAGCTGATGACCTTGTCTGTACAGGGGTTGAGTTGTTTGTGGAAAAGTAGAGGTAACGCATAATGGATGAGTGTAAACAATAACAATGATTTGTCAAGCTTTTTCTTGGAGAATTTATATAACCATTTGAAAATAGGTTTGCAAATTGTCAATGGTGTTGCCACCACTAGTGTAACAGCTCCTGCTTGTGACACCAATGACTACAGTAAGAGTACATAGTGAGTACATATTATGAGGCCAAGTGGCGAACCATGACAAACCTCTGCCCTCTGACCTCCTTTCCCTTGTCTGAACAAAATAAACAGCCTGGTTTACAGTGTCCCCTCCTAAGGTTCTGCACAAGGCCATGCGAAGAACAAAGCCAAGTCCTCCTACCAGACAAAATCAGAATTTAGGATCACTTGTCACTGTGGAATTAGACCTTCCGTGCAGTGAAACAGCCACATACATGCACACTAGTGAACACACACACTACAGGGCAGTGAGCACACTTGCCCAGAGCAGTGGGCAGCCCTATCCACAGTACCTGGGGAGTAATTGGGGGTCAGGTGCCTTGCTCAAGGGCACTTCAGTCATGGACTGTCAACCAAGGGGATCAAACCAGCGACCTTCCAGTCACAGGGCTGGTTCCCTAACCTCCAGCCAACAACTGCTTGCGTGGACTTGGATAAATTTCCTAAATCACAAAAACCATCTCTGGCCCAAGAGCCCCTTTCCACCAACCAGCAAGCAGTCCCAGCAGCAGGGCTGTAGCACCTTGGTCGACCCTGTCATCCAGGGGTATCATGGTGTAATTGTTGGAGTTGCTGCTCAAAAGCCTGGTGTAGGTCATCTTATGTTGATTAACTTTAACTTTTTATTAAAAGTTAATCTAGAAAACAGCCTAGATAGTGAAATCCTCACTAGTGGTGATGTTACTCTCGGCTTCCTTCGTGAACCAACTAGACTTTTTTCACTAGCTTTGTGTCCCCACAGTAAGCAGACCTTGTCATAAAGTTAGCAATCATTAGAAATCGGTCTTTCATTGAATTACTATTGCTGGGCCTTCTTCAAACTTATAGCTGGACCAACAATCACCAACATTCTTTCCAGCAACAGAGGCAGCAAAATTCTGACAGGCAGACGAAGGGGCTTTTCTAACTTAGCCAGATTGAACAGGCAGGTTTGAAGGATTTATGTTATTTGATTGGTATTTTTTTAGATGTTGATTATCAAAATAGTATCAGAAAATTAGAAGAGCTCAGTTTTAAAATATTACACACTTTCATTGAAGTGTTAACTTCTGTTGTTTTAATACATTATTTTTATGCATCAAATCTTCCAGCAATTATGAAGTACATTGCTACTATCCCAGGATTTGATTCCCACAGACCATTTTATGAGGTTATTCACAGCTGTAATGATCATCTCTTTTTCAACGTAAGCCCCAAATGAGCAAACGTTAGCAAATCTGTGGGTCTTTACCTTCAGAGTGCTGACCATAGAGACCAAAAACGTGGTCTACCTAACATGGCAAGAGTCAGAGATCAGTTAAGAGTCAGGCGACAGTTAATTCCTTAAAAGGTCATGGGCGGTCCAAAGTTTTATTGACGATCCAAAGTTTTATTAGACACTTCTATAGCCTAAGAATAGCCCAACCCATTTGCAGTGGAGTCCCTGTAGTTACTGAATAATAAGCCTTAGTAGATAATAAGCCTGAGATTTTAAGGGGTTAAAAGGTTAAACAAGGCGCATTCCTCACTAAACATAATTCAAACTTTATATAACATTGATAACAAATAATACATTTGTTACGCAGGCCATCCTTAATGTTGTTAGATCAAACATCACAATCACTATATGTGACTAAGTAACCGCAGTAGGGCACTTTATCCATAGCCTGCAGCCTAATCTATAGTGGTTGTCTTCAACTTTGAGTAGTTCTTCAGTGAAACCATTTCTAATGCATACATTCTGTCTCTCTGGCTCAGTTCTTACCACTGTGCAACAAATGACTGTACAGCAAGTATAAAATCTGTTCATTCTTTACTTCCCAAATACTTGAGAACATGAGAAGTAATACAATGGTCTCTACTTGACATAGAGCCTACGCAACTTTCTGAAAAGCCTTGCATCTCTCCATACGATCAAAGTCTCAGAGTTTAGTCCATTTGGGTGGAACTTTCACTGAAAAGAACACCATAGTCTACCATTCGAGCACCGAATGGAACAGTGGGTCAAGAAACACTACAGAACAGAATGTTCCAGCATCCTAAAGCTATCTGAAAGCCACATCTGCGACATCTCATGGATGCAATCCCTCGCTCTCTCTTTCTCCTTTCAACAGGCTTCCTCCCCCACATGCTAACAACTGACTGCTGTGGAAGGTCAACTAGCGAGAGGTTTCTGGAAACCTTTTTTTTAAGGATGCTATCAAATAGAAGCAAGGCCACCATGACTCAGGAGAGTGGTAGAAGGGACAGGGAGTGCCAGCAGTGCTTGATTTGGAATGAAAGAAAGCATGTGAATGGGCTTTTATGTTCAGGGTTACTCAACCACCCCCCTTATTTTTCAAGCATCCCAGCTAAGAGGAAACGTCCTCATGTTTTTTGTCCTCTCATGAAAATGGAAGACTGACTGGCCTCTTGCTCTTGCTTTAACCCTTAGAAGTCGGAGGCATTGCAGGCGATGTTTGCTTTCGCTGTATTGCTTATTTGCAGGTCATCGAAACATGCAGAGGAATGCTGTGGAAAGAGCAGATTCTAGTCTTTCAATCCGTACCACATTTTTTGTTTGCATTTAGAAGAGTAGATGTTTTATTATGACTTGAATTTGATGAAAAGTTACTATTTTTACAGACTTGTTTAGCAGGAAAAGAGATCTTTAATGTTTTGCCAGGTTCTGCAAGTTTGTCTGATGTTGTAACAAATGGATAAAGAGTCAAACCTGTCAAAACAGACTGTAAATGTAATGTATTGCAGAATGAACGGTGTAATTAATTGTGTAATTGTGCAATGCTGTGCAAAATCAGACAGCAGCATTCATTGATTTAATTCCTAGACAAAACAGCCATTAGGGTGCAAGTTATTAATTTTTCAGCATCAAGAAAGTAAGCAGAAAGCATCTATTTCACAGAATTCTCAACCATTAAATATAATTGTCATGCGTCTGTCCCCCAGGCCTTTGATGGCTGCGAGAGCCGGCAAGAAGGCAGGGCCCAAACTCCCCGGCGAGGAGAGAAATGTGTGGGGGATGGCGCGTGAGTCCAGATTCCTGCCTCCTGGGTGCCGCCTCTGGTCCCACAGTGAGGCCTCTTTAATTTGTCTTTGGTCTGACTTGGGTGGCTAAGCTGCGGAGGTGGTGACGAGGAGGCAGAGCAACGAGCTCTCATTCTCTCTGGGCTCAGGTGCCTTTTAAAATGAGCAGAGGGACAAGCGACAACAGCTGCCTGAGAGGCTGAGTGAAGAGCTGAAAAGCTCAACTGAGAAAAGGACTGAAAAGTCTAGATGGAAGCTACAGAAAAGTGTCCAGCAAATGTTTTGGTTGTTTTGTTTGGTCTGGAAATAAAGAGAATAAAGAGGCTGATGCGACACTGAAACCTGCCTCCAGCCTCCTCCTTGAGCCCAGGGTAGCACAGGGCGTGCTACAATAATATTCCTTTTCCACTCTTTGACGTAGTTGCAACTTGCTTTCAGTTTTTTAAGAGAAATCTGCAGGGAGTTTTTCCACACCTTCAAAGGTCCATCTTAGAAGTTAGAGGCTGAATTTTCTTCTTCTCACAATCCAAGTACTCTCAAATGGATTCAGTGATCTTGAGGTCTGGACTTTGGGCTGGATACACCCCCTGAAAATAGCATTTAGTTGAAATTCCTTGCAATTAATGACTGACTGAATGAAGTCTAGGGGTGATAAACATCACCAGATGTTGGTTATCTTCTCTGGGGCTGCTCTATCAAGCTTGAAACCTAGTCACTTTCAGTTTTTGTGTTTGTTTGTTTCAATAGCTTATTACCTCTAATCTCAAATTTACTAAGAGAAATGAGATTCAGACTGGGACATTGGTTTGGCCAGTCAAGAACATTTTACATTTTGGCCCTGAAGGTCTCCAAATTTCCCTCCGTAGTGTGGTTCAGGTTGGTGTCCTGCTGAAGGTGAGGCATCATTCAATGGGTTTTGGGACATATTGGAAGGCTCTGAGCAGTTAAGGTACCTTCTGTACACTTCTGAATTCATCTGCAACTTCCTTCGGTCATCACATCATCAACAAAGATGAGTTATTCAGCCTCACTCAAGCTACACGTGACACTACCTCCACCATGTTTCACAGACGAGGCCATGAGTATTTTATTTTTTTCTCTGTAGTTTGAACAATATCATTATTCTTCAAGGTTACTCTTCATCCTATTTTCCCTAATATTTCTTCTCAGAACTGTATACCATTATATAATATTTGAACTTCCTAAATGGCCATAGTAAGGATAATAAATAGTGATCTCCATTGATCTCCAGTGATCTCCCAACTATCACCTTAAGCAGATATACTGTTTTTGATCACAGAGACCTTCTTATATTGTTTTTTTTCTTTGTGCCAGATCTTAAAACAGTCATGCCAGTGAAAATAACATGAATGCAAAAATGTCTTATTAATATAATGTGATTTTTTAAAATGACATTACAGTTAATTAGTGCGTGAAACACTCTCCGCCTTGCTTGCAACTTCCCTTCTTTTCTGAGACTTGCTTCCAGTTAACATTTGGCTGATATTCTTTGCCATCGATGAAAATGTTAAGTTAGTGCTGGGCAAAGAAAGGTGGCCCATATTGTTGATTGATTTTTTTTTATCAGCCTCAAGATGGCCTGCTTCACTGGCACTGACATTTTGTAGGTCTTCATGTTCAGAGATAACAGACTCTGGCTCCAGATGCCACATCTGGAATCAACTCTAGACCTTTTAAGAACTCGCTTGTGCTTGAATTAGCGACGTAACAACACAGCTGGCCAAAAAAACAAATGAGCTGCTACTTTTCCAATTACTCATGGTCCTCTGAAAGTGGGAGACTATTTATAAAGGTTGTGATGCAGATATTGTTCACCTAAAATAGATGCAAATTAATTTGACATTCTTTATTTTAACCTGTTTTCACAAACCCTGGGTGCTGGGATACTGTGCAAAAACGGCAATTCCTCTGAGGCATTTAGAAACCTCAGTTGCTCTAGAACAGATGGCTCTAGGTGGCTCTATTTAGCTGTTTGCTAGATGTGCTCACCAGCCATTTAGTTCTCTAATTGCCTGATGGAAAGCTCTAGTTGGATGTTATGATTCCAGAAGCACTTTTCAGTGAAAAATCCAAGTGAGTAACTGCTAACTTTTAAATGAACTTCAACAGAGCACTAAGTTGCCAGCTTATGACTTACCTAAGCTGGCTATCTTGGCTAATACATTAATTAGCAAGTGCTTGCCAATTGCCAGCTACCTGTTCTATCGCTTTAAAGATGTTAAAAGTTACAATGATGTTTACTTGCTTCCTTCACATAGCATGTTTGTGCTTTTCAGACCTCATAAACAATATTGGCTTGGAATCAGATATTGTATAGAATGGCAATTTACAGTACTGTGTGAAAGTTTTAGGCATCTAAGCAAATGTTTAAACAGTTGACCTCAGCAGTGAGTTTATCACAATATACATTAGAATAAAGTCATATTCATAATTCAAATAAACAGAAAAACAATAAAAAGGAACAAGAATTTCTTGGGTCCATATTTTTCCTTGACACCTTCACAGCCGCCACAGAGACTCGTTAATATCATCAATTACATCATGAGCTCAATTTACTGAGCACTGATTGGTCAAACCAGGAGCTGCTTTTTAACTACATATAATACTGTGCTTCCTCGAGGAGAGGCTTGGAAATGGGTAAACAAACACACCAATATCCAGAAAATCACTGTTTGTTATATATATTAAATATTAACACTTTTCTTAGCAAATAAACACAAACTACACAAATAAATAGATTTTGAAAATGTGGCTTGGGTGCCTAAGATTTTTGCACAGTACTGTATTTAACCAGTAGAACCCAAAAGGGAGTGTGTTTATCATGAAATGACATCCCGGCTGTGATCTGGTGGCTGTAGATCATCACAGGTGTGATGTTATTGGTGATAACTCACTCCTCGAGTGTTCTACTGCTTTACTACTGCAGTTAAATAAATACAGTAAGAAATGAATAAACTGGCCGTGAATGCGGCGTTTAATATGTTTTAATGTTCAGTTCCTTCCTCCTAATTATAGCTCCTTAACGAGCAGCTTGCTGCTACGTCAGGGTAACGAGCTCCGCCCACTCGCTGCTCAGCCGGCAGTTCGTTCTCCAGCTCCTTACACTAAATTCCCAAACTGTCGTCACCACTGAGCAGCTTTTCTGTTTTTATTGGGTCAGTTTTACGGCTCAGTCTGATTTGGTCCGATTCTGAAGATCAGACACATCTGGCGAATGGTGTTGGGTTCATTTCTGGCTGATTCCAGGTTGTTCAGCTGTTCTTCTGTCACAACTGGCAACTGAAAAGCTGCTCAGTGGTGACGACAGTTTGGGAACTTAGTGTCGTCTCCTCTTCAGAGTCTGACCAAATCGGCTGTCGGTCAAATGTGGTCTTAAAAGTGTCCGTTTTCTCTTGGTGTGCAAAGTAAGAAGTACAAACTTGTTTGTATGCCATAGCAGCTTGGTAGCTGTTAGTATTACTTGCATGTCATAATGAGACAGGAGATATATACCTCAGATGGCCATGAAGCTGTAATAGCCAAAAGCTAGACAGCAAGCTGAAGCAATACCAAGTCCAAATGAACCAAGACAATAAAGGTCTTCTTTTGCATAAACATTGCCAACAACTGTTGCTGACAGCTTGAGATACTGGCAAAGATGATAATTGGCCCTAGTTGTGATTGCATGTATGATTGTATGGGTCTGGCAAACTGGTGTTTCATGCCTTCTGTCCAATGACCACTAGGCTCAAGCCTTGAAACTTAGTGATGATTAAAACAGCTAGCTAGCCTTTATCAACTCACTTACCATACATTGTTTGCAAGCTAAGTAAGGGAAATAGCTTATTTGCATCAGAAATAATGATAAACAGTATATTTTGTTTAATATTTGTCATAAGGATAGTCCTATGATTTAAAAATGGTATCAGAACTGTTTTTTTAGGTTAAGAAGTACAAACCCAGTTCCAAAAAAGTTGGGACAGTACATGAAATGCAGACAAAACAATGCTGTGGTGTATAAAAGTACTATATTGTATATGAGCGAAGAATACAAAGACAAAATATTTAATGCTGAAATTTCTTTTAAATTTCATAATATCCCTAGTCTTAAGTTGCTTTTTTGGAGCATGTTGCTAGGAATAAAAACTAGGAGTATTCTGAAATTTAAAATAAATCTTAAACAGATGACGCAATCAAGCTTGGGTATAAAAGGAGCACCCAGGAAAGGCCTTGTCCTTTATGAGCGAAGATGGCTCAAGGCCTGCCACTTTGCCAAAAATGCATTCCTCAGTGAGTGTTCACAAGGATTTCAGGCATTTCATCCTCTATAGTGCTCGGAATCATCAAAAGATTCAGGGATACTGTCATCATTTTTTCACACCACAGTATATTATGTTACCATCATACCACTCAAACCTATGAGTATGCTAATATTCCCCTCTAACTCTTTCTAATTCTGTGTGGGGAGCTGAAAGTGCTTCCCACCATATCAGCTGAAAATGAACAATCTCCACCACGTGTGCCTTAATGTGCCAGTAATGTCGCTCAGTGCCATTCCTTTCTGGGACAGGACTTGGAGCTCCCTGCTCCTAAAAATTCTTTCATCTGTGTCAGAGGCCCTGCACCTCCTGCCAGATAAAAAGAGGGAATGAATAGAGAGATGGAGGGACGAGAAAAGGGACGAGTGCCTGACAAGACAGATCAATCAATAACTACATTAGTGGGGCTGTCACGCAGTGAGAGGCTGCCGTGCTCTTATCTTCCAGAAACCAATTAGATCGGCAAAAAGGCCTGGGAGGCGGCCCTCCCTCCACGTGCCAGACCCGGCCTGAGCAGCCTCTTTGCCGGACAAGAAAAGAGATGATAATATCAGGTCTCGACTCCGCCGCTTGAAAAAAAAGGTCGAAGGCCTGCTGATCGATGGAGCGTTAAGTGGTTCTGCGTCGTCAGACAGATAAATTATTTTCTTCCGACTGAATCTTTGATGACAGTTCTTGTATTAACAAGTTTGACTGGCCTGTGTACCATTACAAAAATAACCCTACACATGCAGAGGACCTTGATGACCAGCTTTGCCCTAAAAAGAAGAGAAATTACTTTTGTTTTGCTATAGTGTTCAAATGTAATGATTTGGATTTACGTAAGCTTCTGAGAGTCTGCACTGACTTTGTGGCGCTGCTGTGGTGAAGTCAAAGCAATGCAAGATGGCACATACATCAACTTTTCATCAAATTGAACTCTTCTTCTTGTCTATTTACAAATGTGTCAGATGGTTGTACGTCCATTGAATAGTTGAGGAAAAGATCTTCTTCTTCTTTCGGCTGCTCCCTTTAGGGGTCGCCACAGCGGATCATCTGCCTCCATCTTGCCCTATCCACTGCCTCCTCTACTTTTACACCAACCATCTCCATGTCCACCTTCACTACATCCATAAACCTTCTCTGAGGTCTACCTCTTCTCCTTCTGCCCGGCAGCTCCATCTCCAACATTCTTTGACCAATATATCCACTATTCCTCCTCAACACATGTCCAAACCATCTCAACCTGGCCTCTCTGGCTTTATGTCCAAACTGCTCCACCTTCACTGTCCCTCTGATCTGCTCATTTCTAATCTTGTCCAGCCTTGTCACTCCCAACGAAAATCTCAGCATCTTCATCTCCGCCATCTCCAGCTAAGCCTCCTGTCTTTTAGACAGAGCCACAGTCTCCAAACCATACATCAGAGCAGGATGCACTACTGTCTTGTAAACCTTCCCTTTCACTCTTGCTGCTATCCTTCTGTCACACATCAGCCCTGACATCTGTCTCCACCCACTCCATTCTGCCTGCACCCTCTTCTTCACTTCTTTTCTACACTGTCCATTGCTCTGGATGGTTGACCCAAGATATTTGAAGTCATCCACCTTTACAACCTCTACTCTTTGCATCTTTACCTTTCCACCTGCCTCCCTCTCATTCACACACATGTATTCCGTTTTGTCTCTACTGACCTTCATTCCTTTCCTCTCCAGTGCAAACCTCCACCTCTCCAGATTCTCTTCCACCTGCTCTCTACTCTCACCACAGATTACAATGAAAGTTGAGGAAAAGATGCAGTTCCAATATTACTTGGAGATTTTCTTGAAAGAGGCCCTGAATGTTCTGCTAAATCCCATTAGGATGAAACAATCTGATCCCAAAAAATCTGCCATATACCTTGACTTATGTGTAATCGATTGCATTACATGCAATGCTGGATGTGATTTCCTTATTCTGCCAGATACATGAAGGGGTGTGGGGGTCTGCACCCGGAAGCTGCAAATGTATGTTAAATGTTGCAACGGCTGTCTGCTGCCTACCTCATCACTCTGTTTCTGGCTTCTTTGAAGCACCATATACTGAGGGGCTCATTGCATGTTGTTTGGTTCAGATTGCTTCGGCCTAGTGAGAGTTATTACAGAATATTCAGAGCCTCTTTCATGTGAAGCTCCCTGTACTTTCAGTCAACATTGTACAGGGAAATGTAATTAACTATACTCAAAGCTGCACTATGTCAGTCCTGGTCCTGGAGATTTACCACCTTGTAAAGTTTACCTCCAACCCTAATCCAACACAATTGATCCACGTAATGAAAGCATTCAGGGGCATCAGATCATTAGAACCAGGTGTGCTGGATCTGAACTCTCCAGGGTGGTAGATCTCCAGACTCCAAGACTGGATAACCTTGATGTAATATGTTTTGTTTGACAGATATAATGTTACTGAGTCAGGAGGGAAAATATGATATGCATGAACCACTGTGAGTCACCTTGTAAAGCCTGAAGTAACTATTTAAAAGTCAGAGGCATTCAGGTTGGGGAGATTTTAGACCACATCTCATGTCTTTACATTTTAACATCACATGCACAGGCTCAAGTCTGGCTGAATGTTTAGGTCTCAAATGATCTAAAATCCATGTTAAACTGATGAAAACATGATGATAATAGTAGATAATTCACTCGGAAGACACATCCTTCGCCAAGTTTTGGCAGAGTTCTCTTTGAATTGTCTTTCAATGTGCACGCAGTCAAATTCATCCCCTCTGGGAAGGGGTCTGAAGCACAAATAATGCTGCAAAGTGTTCTTCCACATATTGTTTGCAATTACACATTTCCTCCAGAGAGGTCTCCAAATTGTCAAGTTTATACCAATGTTACGAATAAGTACATACCATCATTGATGAAGGTCCTTCATGACCCACACTGTGGTCCACCAGCAGGTTATGATCGACAGTTTGAAGACCACTGCAATAAGCCTTGGTCGAATGCCCATGTGGACAAATTGAGAGCATCGTCTAGAATGATACAGCACAATACATTGTATTGTAACTTATGCACCGGAGTGGAAAGGATCTTGATTATTCTTTTGCAGATGCCTACAGCTTTTAAAAGATTAATATTCCAATTTTCTTTTGTGCAACTGCAAAGGAAGAAATAGCTTTAAGTCTGTAAACCACTGTGAGTCATCTTGCAAAGCCTGTAGTAATAATTAAAAAAAGTCAGAGGCGTCAGGTCGGGGGGGGGGGGGGGGGTTGGGCGGGGTTTAGATCACATCTTATGTCTTTACATTTTATTGTCACATGCACAGGTTCGAAAAGAAGGTCCGGCTGAATGTTTAGGTCTGAAATGATCTCAAAATCAACATTATACTGATGAAAACATGACAAAAGTAGATAATTCACTGTATCCTTGGAAGACACATCCTCCACCAAGTTTTGACAGAGTTCTCTTTGAATTCTCTTTCAACGCATTCACAATCAAATTCATCCCCTCAGGGAAGGGGTCTGAAGCACCAGTGATGTCTCCAAGTCCCCCAAATTTCTGTCAAGTTTACACCAGTGTTTTGAAGCAGCATGTATCATCATTGATGAGGCTCCTTCATGACCCACACTGCGGTCCACCAGCAGGTTGTGATCCACAGTTTGAAGACCACTGCCCTAAGCCTTGGTCGAATGCCCCTGAGACTCATCTAGAACGATACAGCACAATACACTTATGTATTGGAGTGGTAATGATCTTGAATATTCTTTTGCCTACAGCATTTAGAAGATGAATATTCCAATTTTCTTTTGTGCAAGTGCAGATTTTTGCAAAGGAACGAGTGGCTTGAACTCAGAAGAAAAAAAAAATGTTGAGCTGTGCTATTTTCAAAAGAACAAAGCAGCACATTCCCAATCACTGGGAATAATGAATACATTGTTAAGAGAATAGAAAAGAAGAACAATAACGAAGTACTTAATAACAGGCATTCTCCAAGGAATCAGGAATTCATAGTCTAAATGCACTTCCTGCCTCAAGGCACAACCACGTCAGACCAGTAATGTCACTTTCAACAAAATTCGAAGTCTCTTGGGAATGGCTTTGACCTGATGCGCAAAATGCTATCATCTCATGCTTGCCGTTGAAGGTAATAGCTTTGCAGTCTCCACATTTGAAACGCAATGCCTGTCTGAGTGGTTTGGTGTTTGTCCCGGGATGGCCAGCCAGGCGGACTGAATTCTGAGTCATTTGTGCCTGTTCTTTGAACCTTCCTTCGTGTGTGTGTGGGTGCAGCGACTCCAGACAATTCCAGCTGCTCGAAAATTCTCTATTTCATGGGCTGCTTTGATTTGGCCCCTCTGACGGGATCCCCTCCCCTCTTGGCTCACTGAAGGCTCAGGCGTTTGAAATTGGATCGGCTTAAGTGCCAAAAGACTCGAATGTTAAACCAATTAGACTTCTGCGACTCGTGATGGACTTGCATGGCAGGGCTGCGTGTGTGTTTGTGGACCGTGTTGAATGATCTGCTGTTAGTAATATGGTTACAGCCTTTGAGGCAGTGTGTCTTGTAACCTGCGGAACTTTGGGCATTTCTAAGCCTTTCTTCTTTCCGGGTGCCCAAATCAAGGGAAACTGAATTTTTATTGCTGTTTTTGAAGTGAGAGCTTGATGTAAATGTTGTTAAGGTCTCACTGCCCACTCCGCATGGTCAATATCCAGAAAATAGGCCACTGAATAGGGATGTCACAACCATGAATGCGTTTACATTTGACTGACCATTGAGCCTACAACAGTTTCACACTGTCCACACATCCCAAATCCCAGCTAACTTTCTTCCACTTCTTTGAATACTTCAGTTTCAACTTAATAGTTGGTTCTACATTTCATCTTGGGCCTCTTTTTGAATGAGGTACAATCCAGCCAATCAGAACACAAGTTATTTACATGTCTCGAAGCTCCCCAGAATAGTCATTTCTACAGCAACATTTCTGAATTATCTACTAAACTGATAAACAAATCCTGAGCATGATTTTCAATTCATGTAAATACTCAAAAAGGAACATAAATTTCACTATAAATGTAAAAATATGGATTAGAACAGTAGGTTCCACTGGTTGGGTGTCAGCATTAGCTTGACTAGCAGGCTAACAGCTCCATACACCACAGTGCAAGTTTGATATCGCAAAACAGTCACTTTCATACAAATCACTCACTCAGATTTGGGTCTTGATTCTCTAAACTTACATCTGGAATCAGAACCAAACCTGTTTTGTGGTCTGTGGAGCTGTTAGCTTGCTAGCCAAGGTGGTTCTAATACCTAATGCTAACAAGGACAGCATTGTGGTGTGATCACTGGAACATTCGTTTGCCAGTGGTCACTGGAACATTCGTTTGCCAGTGGTAACTGGAACATTAGTTTGTCAGTGGTCACTGGAACATTAGATTGCCAGTGGTAACTGGAACATTCGTTTGCCAGTGGTCACTGGAACATTCGTTTGCCAGTGGTCACTGGAACATTCGTTTGCCAGTGGTCACTGGAACATTAGTTTGTCAGTGGTCACTGGAATATTAGTTTGTTAGTGGTCACTGGAACATTAGTTTGCCAGAATCCAAAGCCTTTCTGTGGTGTGTGGAAATGCTAGCCTGCTAGCTAAGCTAGCAAAAGCTCCACTCTACTGTCTAAATCAGCACTTTCATTAGTACATCTACTGTATACACACCTAGTTGCCTCTTACAGTGGTGCCACAGGAGTTTCTAGAGTGAGTTTAAAGACTTTTGGAACTACAAGGGCTTTGGGGTGGATACTTGTGGTCAGGCTGTTTGAAGTGTTACCTTTTTCCGCTAACTGGCAAAATGAGAAGGAGGCCAGACAGCTAGCTATTCGACTAGGAAGCTGAATATTAAGTCTGTATTTGCTGGTTTCTATATCAGTGCCTATACTGGTTTCTATATCAATGACTATACTGGTTTCTATATCAGTGACTATACTGGTTTCTATATCAGTGACTATACTGGTTTCTATATCAATGACTATACTGGTTTCTATATCAGTGACTATACTGGTTTCTATATCAATGACTATACTGGTTTCTATATCTGTGACTATACTGGTTTCTATATCAGTGACTATACTGGTTTCTATATCTGTGACTATACTGGTTTCTATATCTGTGACTATACTGGTTTCTATATCAGTGACTATACTGGTTTCTATATCTGTGACTATACTGGTTTCTATATCAGTAACCATACTGGTTTCTATATCAGTGACTATACTGGTTTCTATATCAGTGACTATACTGGTTTCTATATCAATGACTATACTGGTTTCTATATCAATGACTATACTGGTTTTTATATCAATGAATATACTGGTTTCTATATCAGTGACTATACTGATTTCTATATCAGTGACTATACTGATTTCTATATCAGTGACTATACTGGTTTCTATATCAGTGACTATACTGGTTTCTATATCTGTGACCATACTGGTTTCTATATCAATGACTATACTGGTTTCTATATCAGTGACTATACTGGTTTCTATATCAGTGACTATATTGGTTTCTATATCAGTGACTATACTGGTTTCTATATCAATGACTATACTGGTTTCTATATCAGTGACTATACTGGTTTCTATATCAATGACTATACTGGTTTCTATATCAGTGACTATACTGGTTTCTGTATCAGTGACTATACTGGTTTTTATATCAGTGACTATACTGGTTTCTATATCAGTGACTATACTGATTTCTATATCAGTGACTATACTGGTTTCTATATCAATGACTATACTGGTTTCTACATCAGTGACTATACTGGTTTCTATATCAGTGAATGTACTGGTTTATATATCAGTGACCATACTGGTTTTTATATCAGTGACTATACTGGTTTCTATATCAGTGACTATACTGGTTTCTATATCAGTGCCTATACTGGTTTCTATATCAGTGACTATACTGGTTTCTATATCAGTGCCTATACTGGTTTCTATATCTGTGACTATACTGGTTTCTATATCAGTGACTATACTGGTTTCTATATCTGTGACTATACTGGTTTCTATATCAGTGACTATACTGGTTTCTATATCAGTGACTATACTACCAGTCAGGATTTCATTAGAGCTGTGGGGGATTCCCACGGTGTGATCTATTGCGTCATGCTGTGCTACAGATTATTACACAAAAGCAATAAATAAAATGCAACTTTTTAAATGCCCTTCAAAATTGGATGTTTCTGTCAGAACTTGCAGTATCGTAATGCTGGTCAACCCCTGTGGGCCCTTCAGGTCAACTCCAAACGGAAAACTGTTGGGTTGAGCATTGAACACCACTTGGCCTTTGAGCAAAGCACTTGACCCCAAGCTGCCCCACAGTAGAACACGACTCCCAGAGCTCCCCAACCGGCAAAGCCCACGGTGTACGTTGGCCTTGGATAAGCAAGGAGGGTGGCCTTGAATACATAAAGAAAGAAATGAACACCATTGCTTTATTTACATCTTTGAATATTGAAAAGCACCATAGGGTGTATCACCTGGGGTCTTTTTCAAGCTGGCACTTTCCTTTACATTAATTTCACACTGATTCACTTTCTCTCTCTCTCTCTCTCTCTCTCTCTCTGTCTCTCTCTCTGTCTCTCTCTCTCTCTCTCTCTCTCTCTCTCTCTCTCTCTCTCTCTCACACACACACACACACACACACACACACACACACACACACATATATATATATATATATATACATAGGCAAAACTATTCAGTAATCTGGCTTCACATGCATATGACTGTGAGTCACATCCCATTCTTAATCCATAGGGTTTAATATAATGTTGGCCCACCCTTTGCAGCTGTAACAGCTTCAGCTCTTCTGGGAAGGCTTTCCACAAGGGTTAGGAGTGTGTTTATGGGAATTTTTGACCGTTCTTCCAGAAGCGCATCTGTGAGGTCAGAGGCTGATGTTGGATGAGAAGGCCTGGCTCACAGTCTCAGCTCTAATTCATCCCAAAGGTGTTCTATCAGGCTGAGGTCAGGACTTTGTGCAGGCCAGTCAAGTTCTTCCACACCAAACTGGCTCATCCATGTCTTTATGGACCTGCTTTGTGCACTGGTGCGCAGTCCTGTTGGAGCAGGAAGGGGCCGTCCCCAAACTCTTCCTGCAAAGTTGGGAGCATGAAATTGCCCAGAATCTCTTGGAGCTGAAGCTTTAAGGAGTTCCTTTCACTGGAACTAAGGGGCCGAGCCCAACTCCTGAAAAACAGCCCCACACCATAATCCCCCCTCCACCAAACTTTACACTCGGCACAATGCAGTCAGACAAGTACTGTTCTCCTGGCAACCGCCAAACCCAGACAGTTTAAAGTCCTCTTAATGCACACCTGTACCACCAATACCAGAAGTGAATATAAACATCTAGCACAGGTAGCCTGCTATCACAAGTCCAGAAGAAGTTAGCAAGAAGTACTAACATTATGTACAGCTGCTTCAGGTAAAATAATGCTGCAGTTATTTTCCATTTTTGACATAATTTGAAAATGCCTGTTGCCCATTGCATTGTCTACAGATTTCACAATGAATGGACAAACAAGAGTGGCCAAAAATGACTTTCCCTAAATTCTGGTTCCATTGACTTACATGAAAAGTAAAGTGTGTTTTTTCCTTCTCCTGTAAACCTCCTAGTTTAGAGATACAAGATTTTGGTCTGACAGCAACAATAAGTGAATAACCAGTTAAATGTGCTTTGTCGTTCTGAGTTCGTTAACATCTTACGCTTTACCTTTAGAAAAAAATGAAACGTCCATGTTTTATTTTTTATGAAGTCTTATTTTTTTTCACTCCTCTCCTTAGTAAAATTAATTAAGTTCAACAACTTAGCAAGATGAGGAAATGAGAAACATAAGTTGTAGACAGAACTCAATAAAATGTGGAAAAAAGCTAATTTCCCACATAATTAATCTCATTTACAAAGCTTACTAGGTGTGTAAATGAGATAAATTATGTGGGAAATTAGCTTGTTTCCACATTTTATGAAGTTCTGACTACGACTTATGTTTATTGTTTTCATGGTCATGACTTAGAAGGGCACAGGAACAAGATAATTAAGTCTTATCCACAACCTAGTAAGGCATAAGAATGAGATAAATCATGGTATGACTTTGTACAACATAAGAACAAGATAATTAATTCATAGCTACAACCTTGTAAGGTGTGGGATTGAGATAATTAAGTCATGGCAATGATATAGTAAAGTGTAGGAAAGAGATAATTAAGTTATGATCATGACTTAGTAGGGTATGGAAATGAGATAATTAAGTCATAGCCACAACCTAGTAGGGTGTGGGCATAAGATGATTTATTTATGGCCTTGACTTAGTAAAGCATGAGAATGAGATAATTGATTCATGGCAATGATTTAGTAAGGCATAAGAATGAGATAATATAATCATGACCATGGCTTAATATGGTGTAGGAATAAGTTAATTAAGTCATGGCCATGACTTACTACATCAAATGAATAAGATAATTAAATCATAGCCACAACCTAGTAAGGTGTGGGAATGAGATAATTGATTCATGGCCATGATTTAGTACAGCATAAAAATGAGATAATTAAGTCATGGCAATGACTTAGTAAAGCATAGGAATGAGATAATCAAGTCATGGCCATGATTTTGCATGGTATAGGAAGCAGGTAATTAAGTCATGGCCATGAATTGCTATGCCATGGGAACAAGATCATTTGGTCATAACAACAACCTAGTAAGGCAGAAGAATGAGATAATGAACTCCTGGCCATGACTATAGGATAGGATTGGCATTGGAAACAAAATACTTAATCCATGATATTTAAAGTGTGGGAACCAGATAATGAACTCTTCGATGATGACTTCATTACCTCATTCACATGCCTTACTAAGTGAGGATCATGCACAGGATCTCATTGCCATGCCTTACATTATTTTGATTAAGAAGGAATGTCAACAGCTGTTCTCTGGAGTCTAAGCTGGAGTCTTCGGAAGTTTCCCGATGAGCCCCTGTGTTCCACATGTACTCTCTCGTTTTAAAGGGTTGTGCACTTTTGTTTTCTTTGTCTTAGACAAGGATAAATGAGCTCATCCCCCGGTAGATTGCTTTAAGACAGGATTCACCGTGACACAAGGCAACTTTCCATTAAAGTCTTGCCCTCGTGCAACATTCGCAAACTCGCACTCAGTTAAGTACTGATTAGTCCCACAACGGGGAAATTTCACCTCCGCCTTTAACCCATCCATGAAATGAAACACCACATACACACTAGTGAACACACACACACTAGGGGGCAGTGAGCACACTTGCCCAGAGCGGTGGGCAGCCCTATCCATGGCACCCGGGGAGTAGTTGGGGGTTAGGTGTCTTGCTCAAGGGCACCTCAGTCACATACTGTCAGCACTGGGGATCAAACCAGCAACCTTCCGGTCACAGGGCCAGTTCCCTCACCTCCAGCCCATGACTGCCCCATAAAACTCGGGCTTGTCCGGGATTTAAACCCAGGGCCTCTCACACCCAAAGCAGGAATCATACCCAACCATAGACCAACGAACCAACGTTACTCCAAACCATGTTATAAGGCTGATCTAGTCAAATCTGCTGCACATGCAGATTTTTTTCTTCTCTTTTCGGGGTGATAATGTGTTAAATTGCATGAGTCTAGTGCCCTCAAATCATCAGTTTAACGGCGTTTTGATTGACCCACTCACATCAGAGATCACACCGAGTGTAGATACAGCAATTATTACTGCTTTTTTCCTCCCTTACTGGGCACGACCATGTGTAATTAGTCTGCTTAATAAGCCGCACTGTTTTCCAATGGCAGCAGCTCAAAAAGCAAGAGGACACACTTTGAAGCCACTGGCGCTAAGTGCAGATAATGAAGGGAAACTAGCTTTAAATCTTTCGGCTAAAACATTCCAGCCTGTTGTTCAGGGTGCTGCGTCATTCTCCACGGATGAGCAGGCCGCAGATGAGGTCAGCTAAAAAACCAGGTCAAAATTGATCACATCCCAACTTTTAATGAGTTTAATGAGGAACAAGCGCTTGAAAAGTGGACCTAAGTGATTAATCTTTATTACCCTCATTTAAAAGTTTTTCAGACGTGATGAATAGAAGCAGCAATGTTATTTAGTAAGTGGTCCAAGCTTTCATTGCGGTTGTACAGATAACAGCGTGGCTGTATTTTCTCTTTATCCTGATCCAACTAATCCCAAACGCTGTCAACGATGTCGAACCCTCGGCTCCTTCTTTCAAACCTTCTTGGATTGATTTGTAAATGTACTCCTTTTCTCAGTGAGGGCTTCTTGAAAGCTACACATCCCTTCAGACGCAAAGCATTGAGATGTCTTCTCACAGTGGAAGGATGGACAGAGAAAATGACACTCCTAGCAAACTGGCAAGACCCGGTCGACCCCAAAACTGCCCCCATATGACAAACAGCACTGAAAGCTTTGATCTCTGAGAGAGAGGAGAAAATCAAGCTGCTTCAGATCTGAGAACATCCACAGGTGTTTCTGTCCATCCTTCCACTGTGAGAAGACCACTCAGCGCTGTGGGTCTGAAAGGATGTGTAGCTGATCAAGAAGAACCTCACATCAAACAAAGGAGCTGAACGACGGAGTCCACAACTCAACATCATTAAGCCAGAAGCACATCTCACGTTTGATCTAAGTAGCTGTCACGTGGACTGAGGTCTGTGACAGGGAGGTGGAACAATGGAACTCACGTCTTGCCTTTGTGCCTCTCGTGGCCATCATTTTCATCCCCCTCTGGTGGCTGACATCCTCCTCCTGCCGTCACTCACGTCCCTCGGTGGTGTTTGAGATTTGGGCCCCAATGACAGCTGTGGAATCTGCATATCCCTGTAGGAGCTGTAATACAGGTAAAGAGTGGACATTAAATACTGACCAACATTATATTGTATTCAGTTGTTGAGGCTTCTGTTAATCATAATTCTCAGGTATCTGACCTGGTCATGCCCCATTCTGTAGGAAATGTGAGAGATGGACCGCTTGGTGTTCAGAGCCGAGACAAGGGTTTATGTGTCACAGCATCCTCCAGACGTCTTCTCGTCAATAATTAGAAGTGGCCTGGTGACATCTGGTCAATACCAGCGAAACATGTTAACCTCATGCTCACAAAAGCTTTGGAAGAACCCTCAGTAGCGAAAGCTGGGATTGCTTATTTTGTACACTATAAAAACACACACACACACACACACACACACACACACACACACACACATGTGAGTGCACGCAATCACAGCCTTGATTCATTCCGGTCGACACCTGCCGCGGCTGATGAGCGTCGCGGTGGCTCATTCTCTGGCTCCTCATTACCATACACTACAGAGGAGCATTTCATTAACCTCCTCTGATCTACACACACTCCATCAGCTGCACGGGCATGCCCACACACACACACACACACACACCGTTTTTCAATCACATTGCGCAATGGGATAGTGAGGGTTTGTGATGCTTGAAAGCAATCACTGCTTCTTCTCTCCAGCATTGCAGGAGAGCTCAACATACTCAGAGGAGAACTAAGCAGTAAAATGAAGCTGCAGCTTGGTTTCCTGTAGCTGCTCACAGCAGACTTAACAGCCAAAAGTGGAGCAGCCTCTCCAGAACTCTGGCTCTGGAGCTCCAAACAGTCCCTCACTGTCATCCATCCATCCATCCATGCACCCATCTGTCTTTCTGTCTGTCTATCTATGAGTGTTCAGTCTATCTATAATCTTCATCATCACCATCATCATCAATGTCGTTAACCTTAGTTCAGATAGGGTCTCGGTAGCAGTTGGGAGAGCAGAGAATCCCAGACGAATTCCCCTGCAACGTCCTCCAGCTCATTCCCAGGCACCCCAAGCCACTCCCAGGCCAACTTGGGGATGTAATCCCTCCAGCGGGTCCTAGGATGGATCAGATGCCCGAACCACCTCAGCTGGCTCCTCTCAATGCAGAGGAGTAACGGCTCTACTCCGAGCTCCTCCTAGATGCCAGAGCTCCTCATCCTATCGAATAGAGTGTAGCAGCCACCCTGCCGAGAGGCTCATTTCCGCCACTTTTACTAGCAATCTCGTTCTTTCGGTCATTACCCACAGCTCATGACCACAGGTAACGGCCACTACAGTCCGGTACAGTGACTGCATTACTGCTGTTGCTTGTCCCAGCCTGTGGCAGATCTCACCATCTCTCTGAACAAGATACTTAAATCTATCTATCTGTCTGTCTACTTATCAAACAGTCCCTCATTGTCTTCAAGTGCCAACTGAAGACCCTTCTCTTTGTTAATCATATAAATGAACTCTAAATAAATGAGCCGTGACTCCGCAATGGAGCAGTTCATACCAAACCACTCGGAATGACTCGTCGCAGTGTAATAAATTCTGCAGAAATCAGTAGAATTCCACTTTACCAACTCCGCATGGTTTGAAGCAAGTGTGTGACATTAAGCCACGCATTTTACACAGTGCTAATTAGTGCAGTGTGAGCTTCCATTAACTGTTAGCTACATTAGCTTTGTATCTCCACTATAAAAGGGTACATCTAGGGCAGAGATGAATGAACGAGGCCCGCGTGTGTTGACTCTGATTTGTCAGGACCTCTTGACGCTTTGTAAACAATCAAACAGCCAAATACAATCCTGTTCCAGCAGATTTAAAGGTCACAGTAAGGTGTTCAAACACTTCACACTGCAAAGACCTGCTGTAAATATTCAGCCCTGTACAAGCTCACATTACTAATACAGTGTATTTGAGGAATAACTATGTTGGAAACTGTTGTTGGGATTTTCTGTGCTCCAGGAATGGGCCGGTGCCTGGAGGCGATGTTCTGGGCAATGCCAGCGTACAGCTGAGTTTAAGCCGTGTTGGATGAGCAGTCCAGAATTACACACAAAGAAAAGGTTCCAGCAGTGGACTGAGCAGACTGGGGGCTCCGCCTGCACCTCCACCACCTCCACAGTACAGTTACTGGACACATCAACAGTCAGTGTTAGAATTGCGAGCTGTCTGTTTGTCTGTCTATCTATGTAACTGTCTTTCTGTCTGTCTATCTATGTAACTGTCTTTCTGTCTGTCTATCTATGTAACTGTCTGTCTTTCTGTCTGTCTATCTAACTGTCTGTCTGTCTGTCTATCTATCTATCTATCTATCTATCTGCCTGTCTGTCTAACTATCTGTCAGTGTGTCTGTCTATCTATCGTTACTATCTAACTTTCTGTCTGTCTGTCTCCCTGTCAAAATATATATCTAGGCCTGCAGACTGCTTCTATAGACATTAGTGAAAGAATGGGTCGCTCTCAGGAGCTCAGTGAATTCCAGCGTGGTACCGTGATCGGACGCCACCTGTGCAACAAGTCCAGTCCTGAAATGTCCTCACTACTAAATATTCCACAGTCAACTGTCAGTGGGATTATAACAAAGTGAAAGCGATTGGGAACGACAGCAGCTCAGCCACGAAGTGGTCAGCCACGTAAAATGACAGAGCGGGGTCAGCGGATGCTGAGGGGCATAGTGCGCAGAGGTCACCAACTTTCTGCAGAGTCAATCACTACAGACCTCCACACTTCATGTGGCCTTCAGATCAGCTCAAGAACAGCGTAGAGAGCTTCATGGAATGGGTTTCCATGGCCGAGCAGCTGCATCCAAGCCTTACATCTCTGGAGTGACCAATCATGCTTCTCCGTCTGGGAATCTGATGGATGAGTCTGGGTTTTACGGTTGCCAGGAGACGGTACTTGTCTGACTGCACTGTGCCGAGTATAAAGTTTGATGGAGGGGGGATTATGGTGTGGGCTGTTTTTCAAGAGTTGGGCTCGGCCCCTTAGTTCCAGTGAAAGTAACTCTTAAAGCTTCAGCACCAAGAGATTTTTTCGACAATTTCATGCTCCCAACTTTGTGTGAACAGTTTTGGGATGGCCACTTCCTGTTCCAACATGACTGAGCACCAGTGCACAAAGCAGGTCCATAAAGACATGGATGAGCCAGTTTGGTGTAGAAGAACTTGACTGGCCTGCACAGAGTCCTGACCTCAACCTGATAGAACACCTTTGGGATGAATTAGAGCGGAGACTGTGAGCCAGGCCTTCCAATCCAGTCTGTGACCTCAAAAATGTGCTTCTGGAAGAACGGTCAAAAATTCCCATAAACACACTCCTAACCCTTGTGGAAAGCCTTTAGAGAAGAGCTAAAGCTGTTATAGCTGCAAAGGGTGGGCCAACATCATATTAAACCCTGTGGATTAAGAATGGGATGTCACTCAAGTTCATATGCGTGTGAGGCCAGACCGAATACTTTTGGAAATATAGTATATCTATCTATCTATATAATCTGCCATTGTTATTTTGCTTATATTTAGATATAATCAGAAATTATAGAGTAAAACTGCTAAATGCTTTCTCACGAGGAGGAATGATGTGTCTCAAAACCTGTTATTTGCGGCAGGTATGAATGAAAGCACACGACTATGGATGCACTGTGCTTTCACTTCTGCTTTGGAACTGAGCTTCTGAGGTTCATGAGATTTCTGTCATTCCTAGCCTAACTGTCGTCTTTTTCTTTTTGAAATAAAAAAGCAAAAAAAAATCTATAGCTCTGATAATGTTATTGAAAGTAACAAGGCCTCTGGGAGCTGGAGGTGCTGCAGTAATGCTTTCGGAGGTCCGATTTTTCACCGGGCATGAATAATTTACCCAATTCAATTACACTGTGTTGTGGGGCGTGTACCGGAGCGGGCCAGTGAGGCTTCTAGATGCTGAGTTTTAAACCGAACTCTCCTTGCTAGAGGTCCTTAATTATTTACATTTACATTACGAGGGAAAATAAGAAAAGGAAGGAAGATTTATTGCGGGAAACTCCGCTGTAGCATTACTGTTGAAGGTTCTACGAGTTTCAGCATTAGTTAGGCGGAATGTGGTGACACACCTGTTTGTGTTGCTTAATGTGACTTCGCCTTTGGCAAAGGCATCAGCTGAAGTGTAAATTTAAATCTCTGGGCTTTTGAGATGTGAGAACAGTAATAGAGCTCGGTGGAGTGCAGATGCTGCTGAACTGAGCTGCAAATGCAGCAGCAATGAGACAAAAGCACTAAAACAAATAAATAAATAAATAAATGAACAAAACTCACTGTCAACACATCTTCCCCATTAGGAAACACTGTGTTTCTGAGATCTAAAACTGCAAAGAGCAGAAGTCTTCTATGTAGAGATCTATCTACACTATATGGATAAAAGTATTGAAGTCTGCTGCACTGTCCCAGCTGTAAAGTTTGGCTGAGGAGGGATGATGATATGAGGCTGTTTTCAGGGGTTGGTCTAGAACCCTTAGTTCCAGTGAAGGGAATCTTAAAGCTTCAGCACCAAGACATTCTGGACATTTGTACACTTCCAACTTTGTGAGAACAGTTTGGGGAAGAACCTTTCCTGTTCCAGCATGACTGAGCCCCAGTGCCCAAAGACAGGTCCATAAAGTCATGGCTTGGTGAGTTAGGTGTGGAAGTCCTGACCTCAACCCCATCAAACACCACTGAGATGAGCTAGAGTGGAGATTGTGAGCCAGACCCTCTCGTCCAACATCAGTGTCTGACCTCACAAATGCTCTTTTGACTGAATGGGCAGATATTCCCACAGACACTCTCCAAAACCTTGTAGAAAGCTTCCCAGAAGTGTGGAAGCTGTTTTCATTTGCGAGAATGATCCACCACCCAAATAATACCTCCTCTGTGGTGGTCCTGTGAGGATCCTGACCATTGAAGAACAGGGTTCAGAGAAATAGGTGGACGACAGTCTGTAACTGTAGAGCTACAAAGTAGTTGATAAAAAGGACAATGAGTGTGGACACAAGGAAGTGGACTTGTCGTATGCAAAAGTTTTGGTGTTTCTGGTGATTTTTTTTCTTCACTTTTTAAGTGAAAATGAGACGAAAATCAGAGTACACACTGTTTCTGTACATTCTCAGGCACCATTTGTATGTATTTGCTGAGTTTAACATATTGGCACAGGCCAATTCAATATGGACTGTGCATTAAAATATGCAGAAGTGTGTTCTCCCCAGAGGATCTTTTAACTTAGTTTTGCTTCTAAAGTCGATTAAATGTGCAAACCAAAGGGTGCACAAACTTTCGCACACCAGTGTAGAACCACCCGGTTGTTCATTGAACAGCTTCTTGCATTACCAATTATGCCATGTAGCAGGTACAGTATATGAATATGTTTACACCTCGTAAAGCTGAGTTTAGTGCTCATTGCCTCTTTAATGATGCAGAAGCTGCAGACGTTCGCCCGTATATCATTAACCCGGAGTATAAATCCAGAGACGCTCAGTGTGATGCTGTGACCCAGCTGCTGTGGATTGAACTGGCGTATGAGCACCGAAAGCACTGCGTTAAGCTCATTTGAGGAGGGCTGGGTTTTTCCTGGGTTCTCAGAATGAGTCTAGAATTTAATAATCGTCTACTATTGTTAGAAATGAGTAGATGGCACTGTTAAATCATAAATGCATCTGTGTCTTATAAGACTTTCAGTTTTCCTGAGGTCCTCAAAGGGTTAAGCACTTTAGCTCTTCTCTGGGCTGCAGCTATCTTCGTCTCTTTTCTCTTCGACTCAGGCGAGTGTGTGAGCGGGCATGTTTAATTCACACCCGTCTAAGTGCACTCAGTGCGCCTCGTCTGCTAATGCGCTCAGCGTATGCAAAAGTGTTTTGCTGATGTAAATTGAGTAAGAGGACCTGTGACCATTAGTGTTCTCTAATCACTCCGTAATGAAATGCATGTTGTATGTGCTTTCACATGCAGGGACTCCACTGATTCACTTTGTATGTGTAGTGCATTAACCTGGGCTGTCGTTTGTCTGCGCTGTATTATCAGAGATTTTTGCATTAAGCTTCATTTTTGTGTGGGTTTTTTTATGGAGCAGATTTATGGAGTCTGAATTCTGCAATAATAATAATAATAATAATAATAATAATAATAATAATAATAATGATAAAAAAGAATGTTTTTTTCTGCTTCCTTTTCCAAGTATGTTTTTTCTACATTTTATTTTTAAAGGCAATGTATCCCGAGAATAGCACAGTTTATTATCATTATTATTATCGTTATTATTTATTATTATTATAATCTCTAAGTATATCTGATCTCTAAGTATAATATTATTATTATACTTAGATGAACATACAGTGTGGACATTCATCTTCTTTCTCTTCCATTATCATTAATATTGTTGTTGGTGGTGGTGGTGGTGGAGCTTGTTGGTGATGGTGGTAGTGGTGCTTGTTGTTGGTGGTGCTTGTTGTTGGTGGTGGTGGTGGAGCTTCTTGTTGTTGGTGGTGGTGGAGCTTCTTGTTGTTGGTGGTGGTGGAGCTTGTTGGTGGTGGAGGTGCTTGTTGGTGGTGGTAGAGCTTGTTGTTGTTGGTGGTGGAGGTGCTTGTTGTTGTTGTTTGTGGTGGTGCTTGTTGTTGTTGGTGGTGGTGGAGCTTCTTGTTAGTTGTGGTGGTGGAGCTTCTTGTTGTTGGTGGTGGTGGAGCTTGTTGGTGGTGGAGGTGCTTGTTGGTGGTGGTAGAGCTTGTTGTTGTTGGTGGTGGAGGTGCTTGTTGTTGTTGTTGGTGGTGGTGCTTGTTGTTGTTGGTGGTGGTGGAGCT
Organism: Pygocentrus nattereri; assembly: GCF_015220715.1. Classification (NCBI taxonomy): domain Eukaryota; kingdom Metazoa; phylum Chordata; class Actinopteri; order Characiformes; family Serrasalmidae; genus Pygocentrus; species Pygocentrus nattereri. The sequence goes on along the minus strand of NC_051227.1, from coordinate 9,335,568 downwards.
TCTTGTTAGTTGTGGTGGTGGAGCTTCTTGTTGTTGGTGGTGGAGGTGCATGTTGTTGGTGGTGGTAGAGCTTGTTGTTGGTGGAGGTGCTTGTCGGTGGTGGTGGTGGTAGAGCTTGTTGTTGGTGGTGGTGGAGGTGCTTGTTGTTGGTGGTGGTGGAGCTTGTTGTTGGTGGTGGTGGAGGTGCTTCTTGTTGGTGGTGGTGGAGCTTGTTGGTGGTAGAGCTTGTCGTTGTTGGTGGTGGAGGTGCTTGTTGTTGGTGGTGGTGGAGCTTCTTGGTGGTGGTGCTTGTTGGTGGTGGTGATGGTAGAGCTTGTTGTTGTTGGTGGTGGTGGAGCTTCTTGTTGGTGGTGGTGGTGGTGGTGCTTGTTGTTGGTGTTTTTTGTTGGTGCTTGTTGTAGGTTTTGTGTATTATTTAATTCATGTTATTTATTTAATATTATTTTTGTTATTGTTATTATTATTACTATTTTCTGTTGTTGTCATCTTAACATTTTTGTTTCATTTTCAGTTCATGTTTATTCATTTATTCTTTCTTCTTTATTCATTGCTTATTTTTGTTGGTTTAATATAACTTTCAAAATGATTTTTATTTTCTTATTTTATCATTAATATTGTTACACTTCAAGGCTCAGCAGCCACAGCATTCTGTTTAATCATCTTCAGCTGCACAAAAAAAAAGGTTTGCTTTGAAAAATATGCCATGAAAGCGCAGGCATATGAGTTGGCGTGCGGTGGGCTGTGCTGTTTAGATAAGTGTAGCGCGGGAGCCTGACGGGGAATGCTGCTTTATAATCGTCATTCAGACGCGCACATCAAAAACGGAGAGCGGTTACTAATTGGCTAATCAGATCCAAGGTTATAGTCCTTTTCTCCTCCTGTTTCAGAACGACTCCGCTGGAATGAGTAATGAAGATTAACGAGCCGTTTTCATTTTTCCTTCTTTCGTTTTTTTTCCCTAACAGTGTTTAAAACTTGCACAACAAAATGTTAATAGAGGGGGGGAGGAAGGAGGAGAGGAAAGACTTAAGACTTGCAGACACTGCAGCGTAGGATGGGGAGGAAGAGTATTGACATTTGGAGGAGAAGCTAAATCAGCCTCTCCGTGTGTGGTCCCCTATTGAAGAGCCATCAGGGTGAAATATTAACATGGGTAACGTGGATGCAAAAGGTGCTGCTTTCAGCGTGTTTCCTGGTGATTCCATCCATCCCACACCCATCCGTATCCACGCAGATGCCCCTCCGGTGGGGTCCCTGGGTCTAACTGATTCCCTTCACTGACGCAAATGCCACCGCCCCACCGTGAGACAATCAGACTGACGGTACAGCTCATTCAAAGGAACTGCCGCTCAAGTTCGCATCTACATGCATTAGGAATGACCTTTTCATTCGGATCTGGTCTTCCATTAGCATGCATGAAGTGTCTCTGTGCTTCATAGAAATTGACATCTACATCCATATAGCGCCTATATGGACTGTCACTGACACCTGTTAAGAGACTGCACTTGATCCACCTGAGCCTGGTTGAGGTACATACAGTCGAGCAGAACACATGTTGCCCACTATCTACTCAATAGCACCAGCCTTTAAATTGGCAAAATTCCAGATTTGGTCCATTTTTGAAGTGAAACAGACCAAACACAACCTCTGGTAAGTCCATGTCTTGGCAGATATCAAAGCTTGCAGACTCCTTTTGGAGCCAGATATCTTCTTTCTTTTCTTTTCTTTTCTTTTCTTTTCTTTTCTTTTTTTTAGGAATTTTTACCGAGTCTTGGGCCATCTTGAAGGCATGGCATGTTTATGATCTACCCACAGAGTTTCAGTGAAGTTGGGTGATTGTGAGGGCCAGAAGGCTTGAAGTAGTTCATGTCGGACTTTAAAACATGTTTTGGATCATTGCCCTGTATCTGTTTGGCTTCTTGAGTGATTGTGTCACATTGGCTTCCAGAATTTGCTGGACATTTATTGGAATTCACTGCAATGTTTCCAGAGCCACTGGTATAATAGATCCACTCCATGCTTAACAGTTGGCAAGGCGTTCCTTTCATCAGATGCTGCTTTTTTTTTCGAAGAAAAATACCGCTCTCTTCTTGCATCAGTCCACAGAACATGTTTCCAAAGTGTGTCTTGTCTAGATGTTGTTTTACCTACTTCAGATGTAGGAGGCAGGTAAGGCTTCCTTCTGAAGACTGTTCCAAGCAGATCAAGTGTGGCCAAGCAATGCTTCACAGTAGAACAGTGCACCACTGCTGCTGAGTCAGCTACAGTTTTCTGCAAGTGCTGCTGCCATATGGGGGTTTTGCTTTGCCTTTATAACAAAAATGCAATCAGTTCTATCTGAGATTTTCTTGGTCTTCCATTTCTTGATTTTCCTTAAATGCCATTTCTTAATGATACTTTGGACAGTAGAAATGGTCAGCCTTCCTCTGCTTTGTAGGCATCAATTAGCTGAGTTGAGCATTAGCACAAGGTTTTAAGAGTCAGCGAATTTATCACATTCTGGAACTGTCATCAGCTGACAGTTCCTAATGACAATTCTTGACCTACCAATGAAGTTCTGAGACTTCACATCTTCACATGTTCTATTGGGTTGAGGTCAGGACTCTGTGCAGCCCAGTCAAGTTCTTCCATACCAAACTGGCTCATCCATGTCTTTATGGACCTGCTTTTTACACTGGTGCGCAGTCCTGTTGGAACAGGAAGGGGTCGTCCCCAAACTGTTCCCACAAAGTTGGGAGCATGAAATTGTCCGAAATCTCTTGGTGCTGAAGCATTAAGAGTTCCTTTCACTGGAACTAAGGGGCCGAGCCCAACTCCGAAAAACAACCCCCCACCATAATCCCACCTCCACCAAACTTTACACTTGGGTCAGTGCAATCACCACTGCATTCCACGCTTTGTAGAAGCAGTCTGCAGGCCTGGGGTTCTTCAGGTTTTATATACCTGTGGCCATGGAAGTGATTGGAACACCTGAATTCAATTATTTGGATGGGAGAGTGAATACTTTTGGCAATATAGTGTATGTCCATCAGACTGCCAGATAGTAAAGCTTGACTCAACCCTTAAGAGAACACATTTCCATTGCTCTGGATTCCAGTGGCAGCTGTCATGGTCTCCCCTTGGTTCCTGTATCTGTTTCTTGCTTTGTTTTCTGCCATGTGCTTGTATTCATTTTGGCTATTTGCCCGACCCCTTTCCCCACCTTCCCTATTAGCATCCTCACCTGACTTTGGTCTCTGTCTCCTCCCTCTCCCAGGTGCTCCCTATTGTTTGTATGTATATTAAGCCCTTTGTTTCGGTCAGTGTTTGTCTGGTGTAGTTGCCACTTTGCTAGGTGTAGTTGGTATGTGTTTGCTCAAAGTGTTTGTTAAGCTCAGTAATTTGTTATTTTGTGTTTTCTAGTCTGTTTTGTTCATTAAAGTATGCTCACAAGTGCATCTAGCCTCCTTGCTTGCTACACCCATGACAGCAGCATGCTTTAAACCAGTGTTTCTCAGTCCTAATGCTGGAAGCCCACCATCCTGCACTTTTTAGTGTTTTCCCTGCTTCCAACACACATGATCCAATTAATCCGTTAATGAACAGCATGTTGTTCAGCTAAAGTCCATTTCTTAAAACAGGAAAAGCACAACATGTGCAGGGCAGTGGTTGACAAACTGTTTTACATCACTCCAACCGATGTAGAATGACCTGGGCAAAAATTTCATCAACTGACTTGTGGCAAAGGTAACATTCTATGACAGTGCCAATGTTTAAAATCACTGATCTCTGCACTATGACCCATCTCCTGCCAGTGTTAATCTATGGAGATTGCGTAAGTATGTGCTTGATTTTATATGCTTGTTAGCAAAGGGTGTGGCTGAAACACTTGAACTCAGTAAGTCAGAGGGGTGTTCAAATACTTTGAGCAATATACACTCACCGGCCACTTTATTAGGTTCAATTGTTAACACAAATCAGCCAATCACACGGCCACATCTCAATGCATTTAGGCATGTAGAGGTGGTCAAGACAACTTGCTGAAGTGCAGACCGAGCATCAGAATGGGGAAGAAAGGGGATTTAAGGGACTTTGAACGTGGCGTGGTTGTTGGTGCCAGACGGGCTGGTCTGAGTATTTCAGAAACTGCTGATCTACTGGGATTTTCACACACAACCATCTCTAGGGTTTACAGAGAATGGTCCGAAAAAGAGGAAATATCCAGTGAGCGGTCAGTAGTGTGGACGAAAGTGCCTTGTTGATGTGAGAGGTCAGAGGAGAATGGGCAGACTGGTTCCAGATGATAGAAAGGCAACAGGAACTCAAATAACCAACCAAAATCTCTGAGGAACGTTTCCAACACCTTGTTGAAAGTGTGCCACGAAGAATTAAGGCAGTTCTGAAGGCAAAAGGGGGTCCAACCTTTTACAAGCAAGTAGTGTATAATAACAAAGAGAAACACTAACTTTCTTTGACAAATCAACCCTGACAGGGTGGCTGTAGGTGCTCAAAATCCTGTCTGTGATCCAAACATAAACAGGCAAAGATGTCAGGCTGCCAAAAAACAGACAGACTGGTGAGCAAGTCCAAGATGTAATCCAAACAGAATCAAAAACAGGAACAGGGTCAAGGGGTCAGGCCTGCGAGAACAAACAAACAAGCCAGACAGAGAATAACTCAGAATTGTGCAGCAGGAAACAGCAAGACTTCACAAAAAGATGAGCGAGCCAGCATGTATTTATAGACAGTCTGATGATTCGTGAAAGAACAAGCAGGTGCTGCTGGTTAGAAGCCTGAGAATGTGCTGATAGGGGCTTCCAGAAGGAGCCGTGACAGTACCCCCCTGTGCTGATGGCTTGAGGATGGTCCATCCCACTCTCAGCAGCAAGGCCTCATATTTTAGGGCTCAGAGTTATTTTTATGCACCTGCAATCAGATAGTAATGGTAGCAGGCAGCTGTGGTAACCCTTTACCTGAACCCTCTTACATACCATTAACATAAACAGTCCATAAACATCTCTTGGCAGATGTCATTTGCTGTCATAAGACAGATTATGTCCAGTGTTATGAGACCATCACCTGTAACTGTAATGACAGATGTCATGATAACTTACACTTCTAAAAAAGTGTTTTTTAAAGGGTTCTTTAGTAAAGGCAATGATTCTAAATAGAACCAGGAACACTCAGATAACCATTTGCAGGCTTAAAAAGGTCTTTGCATCATGAAATACACACTTAAAAATGGTTCTTCAATGGTTCAAAGTTCTTTTGTATAGTAATTGGTTCTAAATAGAACAGTGAGCACTCAAAGAAACCTTTGCATGATTACAGGGTTCACTGCATGGTGAAACGGTTCTTCAGATCAATGGAGAATGCGCTGTAGATGGCTCTGTATAGAACCCGTTTGAACCGGGTTCTGCATAGCACCAAAAAGAGTTCTACTATTAATTATTACAAGCTTGACGTCACCACAATAGAAGAGCTATGCTATTTAGAACCCTTTTTTCCAAAAGATGCTATATAGAACCATACACAAGGCATTGTCCATCAGTCTAAAGAACAATTTCACCACACAAAGAACCCTTTTATAGTGCAAAGCATTCTTTGGGTGTATGTAGAACCATTTTCTTTACTGAAGAATTGTCGGAGAACCATTTTTAATAGTATAGTTCTTCAGATTGATGGATGATCTATTGTATAAGGTTCCGTATAGAGCCTTTTTTGAAAAGGTTCACTATGCAAAGAACCCTTTTATCATGCAAAGCGTTCTTTGAGTCTTCTTGGGTCTATGTAGAACCATTTTCTTTACTAAAGAATTGTCGGAGAACCATTTTTAATAATGGGGTTCTTCAGATGGATGGATGATGGAGGTTCCGTATAGAACCTTTTTAAAAAAATGTTTTGTATTCTATGTTCTTTGAAAAGTTCAATATTGCACCTAAAATGGTTCTTCTAATGTCATAAACTTGACTAGTAAAAATAAAATAACATTTTTTGGTGCTATATAGAACCATTTTCAAAAAGGTTTTTTATACATTGTCTTTACTAAAGAACACTTGAAGAACCATTTTTAAAGTGTACTTTCTTAATTCACTAAAGTCCAGTTACAGAAAATTTCCTCAAGTGAAGGTCCAGAACATCATAACGTCTAACCTGCATCGTGACTCAGTGCCATATACCGTTTACTGAAGTAGCCGAGTAGAAATTATACAGTCTTATACAGTCGACAGCTGAAAATCAGATCAAATAAAGTCCAGTTCAGTCAGATTTCAGCAACATTTACTGTCAGTTTTCTCTTTTTAGATCACATCATGTGGAATAACTTCCCTCTGACTCACTTTCTTCTCTGACTGCTGTTTCTCTCCTCGTCCCTCCCCTGTGTGGCGTCACTCACTTGAGTCTCAGTGCTCATCGTAGTAGTAGCATCACGTGATTTACAACCCATGTGATTGGTCTGTGAGTCTCCCAGGCCACTAAAGCTACCGTAAAGGCTAGAAAAGCAATGCCGATCAAAATAAGAGCAGCCTGACAAAATTAAATAATTCTTAATTTATCGGTTACAGGTCGAAGTCCATATAGGACAGCGTCTGGATCTGGACTCGGACCATGGTCTGCCTAATAGTGATCTCTGATTTAGATGTCTCAAACTTTAGGGGCCAGTTTTCCAGACATGGATTAAGCCCATTTTTGACCAAATTGCATTGCCAGTAGTGAATCACCTTTTGAAACCTCTTTTAAGTCTAAATGTAGACTTAATCAGGGTCTGGGCAACTGGACCTAAATTTATGTACCTTCCCAAATTCCCTGGTAGTTGACACCAGATGTTTGTTCTTGCTATGAAATCACATCTGGCCCTGAGAGACAACTCCTCCCAGTATATGACATGGACCTTGTATGACAGTCTAGGATGGAATCATGAGTGGAGTTATGCTGGGAACACAGCATTCACAATCTTGAATATTTAAGCTTTTAATTTTTTTGCATTCGCGTTGTTATGGCCCCTGTTAATATTGGTTTCCAATATTGGAGAGCTCTTTTCTCATTTAACTGTTTGTCTTTTCTTATGAAAGGTTGGCTGTGAGCCAAGTGCCCCATAGGAAACAAAACAAAGTATTAAAATGAATTGAATTAAATTGCGTCCGCAGAATTCCGGAGGAGTCGGTGGGTCCAGGGACATTATCTGTTGGACCAGGAAACACCATCTTGAGAAGAGACAGGTGGGATTACCAGGTGGGATTAGCAGATGGAATTACAGTTGTAATCCACAGGTTACCAGGTTTATTTGGTGGAAATTCTTGAAGGGGTGGGCTCAGGTCGCGTGCAGGCTGACGCCTTGAGCTGAAAGCCAGGCTGCTTTTTTTGAAAGACTTACTGCAACGGCACCCTGCTTCACTCCGTATGAAGGTATACCTGGTGTTCTGACTCATGCTTAGCATTGGTACTGCCCCCCTAGTGGTGCAGTTCCTGCAGTGACACTTTGCAGCATTCTGAGCAACATGGAGGAGCTTGCAAGCAGCAGTCAAAACTCAATCTTTATTTCTTGTTGTTCAGGCATTATCTGTGAGTATTTAGTTAATTGGACCTTTTTTGTAGACTCTTTGTGCCTTCTGTTTGCTAGATGTTTTTGTTTTATAGCATAGTTTGATCTGTGGATTTATGCTAGTCAGCCACTGTTAGCTTCTGTGTTTTGGTGTTTGTGATACCTCAACTTGACGGTAGTGTATTGTAACAACCCCACAGCCAATTCAGTTGATATCTTTTGCTTTACATGATAAGTGGTTCATTTATTTATATGTTGGAACTGAAAGTCATGTTTCCTGGTTTTTATTTTTTTCCTAGTTTTACACCGCTTCCATTAAAACACTTAAAGACTCCACCACGTGTCTTGGTCACTTAAGGAAGAGTGTTAAGCTGTCTGCATAGCTGTGTACGCAGACGCACAGTGAAGGCAGAATAGTAAAAAGATAGCTTCATCTAAAGATTGGACTGGAGACACAACTGCTTGCATCAACAACAACAATGGCAGAGACAAAAGCTGGTGACCCTGATCTTCATGGACTGGAAGTACGGTCTGAGTGCTCTTCATCTTCCTCCTCTTCACGACGCTCAAGTAAGTCCTCAGTCAGTGCTGCTGCAGCTCGTGCTAGAGCCAAGGCTGAAGCAGCACGCACACGAGCTGTATATGCTAAGCGTGAAATAGCCATGAAAATGGAACAGGCCCAGATTGATGCAAATGCATCCATAGAGAAAGCACGTATAGAAGCAACACTCAATGCTCTTAAGGAGGAGTGTGAAGCTGAGGCAGCATCAGCGGAAGCTCAAGTACTTGAAGCAGCTACAGATGTAGAAATCAATGAGCACTGTAGTAAAGTCAGCCAGTGTACATCACATCGTCAGTCACTTGGGCGCACCAGTGAATATATCCAGACTCACTTTGCTCCTCAGCAAGTTCACCACCCTACTCAGCCAAGTACTGTAAATGTAGAAACCGTCACATCAGTGTCACAGCATGTTAATACTATAAACCCCGAAGATCAGAGTGCCAATAAAGGCTTGCCAACACCAGGGGGCATAGCTTCTCAACCTCAACAGAAGCAAAGGCCACAATCTAATACCCAGCTAAACTTTAGTGACACCACTCTTAGTCCTCCGAAGCATCCACAGTATTACAGTGATGCCAGTAAAAGGAGACAGCCTAGTCACAACATCCAGCCCAAGTCTTCCAATGTGTCAGATTTAGCTATTTACCTAGCTCGTCGAGATTTAGTCACAGCAGGTTTGAAAACATTTGACAATCAGCCTGCTAATTACTTGTCATGGAAATCTAGCTTTCTCAATGCTACTGAAGGGCTTGACCTTAAATCAAGTGAGCAGCTTGATCTTCTCATAAAGTGGTTAAGCGGTGAGGCACTGCAGCATGCTAAAAGAATGAGAGCAGTTCACATCAATCAACCTGACACAGGCCTGTATATGGTGTGGCAGAGACTTGACCGGTGTTATGGCTCTCCAGAAGCCATCGAAGGTTCTCTCTTTTCAAGACTCGAGAAGTTTCCAAGAGTTGCACATAAAAATTACCTCCAGCTTCAAGAGCTTGCAGATCTGCTCCTCGAAATCGAAGCAGCAAAATGCGAGGGTTACTTACCAGGGCTCAGCTTTCTTGACACAGCCAGAGGGATTAACCCTATTGTTGAGAAACTACCTTACAACCTCCAAGAGCAATGGATGAGTCAGGGGTTTAGGTACAAAAGAGAGTATGATGTACCATATCCACCCTTTTCCTATTTTGTGGATTTTGTGCGTTGCAATGCAGAAATGAGGACGGACCCAAGCTTCAGCCTTCCAACGCCCAACACAGTGCCCCTTCGCAGTGATAAAGTTCAATCAAAACGCTGGAGAGATCCTGTCACAGTTAACAAAACAAAGGTTGAACAGCAGTCATCCTCCTCTGTGTCTAAGAGACCTGTAATAGATCCTGAAAAGGAATGTCCTATGCACAAGAAACCTCATTCCCTCAGGAAGTGCAGGGGTTTCAGGGAAAAGCCACTTGAGGAACGTATGACTTTCCTGAAGGAGCACTTTGTATGTTTCAAATGCTGTGCTTCCACTGCACATCAGGCAAAAGAGTGCAAAGCAGTCATTCACTGTTCAGAGTGTGATAGCAATCGTCATGTTTCTGCTCTCCACGCAGGCCCTGCACCTTGGGTCAATAAGGAATCTGACACACCTCCTGTAGACCATGGTGGGGAGCATCATGAGCATGATTCAGCTATTCTAACTTCTACATGCACAGAAGTCTGTGGACAGGGGTTCCAAGGCAAATCTTGTTCTAAAATATGCCTAGTGCATGTTTATCCAGAAGGGCATCCAGAAAAGAAGGTCAAGATGTATGTCATATTGGATGATCAGAGCAATGTATCATTGGCAAGGTCTGCATTCTTTGACATTTTCAATGTACACAGCAACAGTTTCCCCTATGCTCTCAAAACGTGCTCTGGCACAGTAGACACAGCTGGGAGGCGCGCTGTGGGCTTCATGGTAGAGTCAGCTGACGGGAATGTTCACCTGCGACTTCCTACCCTCATTGAGTGCAACCAAATTCCAAATAACAGAGAGGAAATTCCTACACCAGAAGCTGCACACAGCCACCCTCATCTCAGGGAGATTTCCAATAAGATTCCACCTCTCGACCCTTCTGCTGAAATTCTTCTATTACTGGGGCGAGACATCATCCGCGTGCACAAAGTTCGAAGCCAACGTAACGGGAAACATAATGCTCCCTATGCCCAGCACCTGGATTTAGGATGGGTCATTATCGGTGATGTCTGCTTAGGTGGTGCTCATAGACCTATTGTGAATGTCTTCAAAACTAACATCTTAGAGAATGGACGTCACAGCTATCTTACTCCGTGTGAGAACAGCATCTCTGTGAAAGAGAAATTGGCACATGAGCAGCAGACATGCCCCAAAGTCTTGCCTACATACACACCAATGAAAGAGAACCCAGAGAGACAGTTCTTCAACTGTTCAGAGGACAGCAACAAACTCGCTCTTTCCATTGAGGATGAAAAATTCCTCCACATCATGAACAAGGAGTTTGTTAAAGATGAGACAAACAGTTGGGTGGCACCTCTACCATTTCGTGTTCCCAGGCAACGCCTACCAAACAACCGGGATCAAGCCCTCACTCGGCTTATGTCACTTCGTCGCACCCTGCAAAAGAAACAAGAAATGAAAGATCATTTTGTAGCTTTTATGGAAAAGATCTTCATCAATGGGCATGCTGAACCTGCCCCTCCTTTGGAAAGCAACACGGAGTGCTGGTATCTGCCTAGCTTTGGGGTTTACCACCCCCAGAAACCAGGACAAATCAGAATTGTGTTTGACTCAAGTGCAAAATGTGGTGGCGTCTCACTCAATGATGTGCTCTTACAGGGCCCCGATTTGAATAACAGTTTGCATGGGGTTCTCATTCGCTTCCGGAAAGAACCTGTTGCTGTGATGGCTGATGTTGAACAGATGTATTACAGTTTCCTGGTCAGAGCAGATCATCGTGACTTCCTCCGTTTCCTATGGTTTCATGGTCACGACCTTGACAGTGATGTGGTAGAGTACCGCATGAAAGTTCATGTGTTTGGAAATTGTCCCTCCCCAGCAGTGGCCATGTACGGCCTTAAGCGGTCAGCTATAGAGGGAGAAAAGACCTTTGGCGCTGAAGTGAGACAGTTCATAGAGAGGCACTTCTATGTTGACGATGGTTTGAAATCTTTTCCATGTGCAGAAGAAGCCATCACTGTACTCAGCAAAGCGAAAGACATGCTGGCTCAATCCAACATCAGACTTCACAAAATTGTATCCAATAGCCTTGATGTCATGAGGGCATTTTCAGGTGAAGACTTGGCTAAAGGCCTACAGGACCTTGATGTTGGGCATGACCTTCCTCCCATGCAGCGGAGCCTGGGTCTTAGGTGGGACATTTTGACAGACACATTCACATTTGAAGTGACTGTTGATAATAAGCCATTCACACGTCGTGCGGTGTTATCAACAATTAACAGCCTATTCGATCCTCTTGGCTTTGCTGCACCTGTCAGTGTCCAAGGTCGCTTAATCCTCAGAGAGCTCACATCTGACACTCACGAATGGGATGCACCATTACCTACAGAGAAGTACGCAGAATGGCAGCAGTGGACCAAATCCCTCAAAGACCTAGAAGAGTTGAAAATTCCTAGGCTCTACACAACACTGCCAGTCTCTGCAGCTCAGAAGAAAGAAGTTTGCGTGTTCTGTGATGCATCAAGCAAAGCTATTGGCGCTGTTGCGTATCTTAAAGTCACTGATGCTGAAGAAAAAAGCCATGTGGGATTCATCTTTGGAAAAGCCAAGCTAGCTCCCAAACCTGAACTTACCATACCAAGGCTTGAACTATGTGCGGCTGTGCTTGCAGTGGAGATTGCAGAAATCATCACAGAGGAACTAGACACTCCAATAGATGACATGAAATTCTTCACTGATAGTAAGGTTGTGCTTGGCTACATTTTTAATGAATCCAGGCGATTCTATGTTTATGTTCACAACCGAGTGCATCGAATTAGGCGTTCAACACAAGCAAACCAATGGAACTACGTGCCCACCAGCTTAAATCCAGCTGACCATGCCACAAGACCACTTTCTGCGAAACAGCTTGCCCTTTCTTCCTGGCTCACTGGCCCTGCTTTTCTGAGTGAAGTACAACAGAGTACATCAAGCCAGCCTACGTTCCCTCTTGTTGATCCCACATCAGACACAGAGATACGTCCAGAGGTCACAGTAAAGGCTACACGAATGGTAGAGAGTCAGCTTGGCAGTGCTCGGTTTGAACGTTTTTCAAGTTGGAAGGCACTCACAAGAGCTCTTGCTCGCCTCTTGCACATTGCACAGTCCTTCACAGAAGCAGCAAATGACAGCTCCTGCCACGGCTGGCATGTGTGCAATAAGCCCCTCCTCAAAGAACTTGAACAAGCAAAAGCAAGTATCATATGCACAGTTCAGAAAGAGGTTTTTGCAGATGAGATTGAATGCATCAAAAGAGGAAGCCTCATTCAGAAACACAGCTCCCTTGCGAAACTCTGCCCCTTTGTTGATTCACAAGGAGTTCTTAGAGTTGGAGGAAGACTCCATAGATCACAGTTCACACAAGACCAGATGCACCCAGTGATCGTTCCAGGCAGACACCATGTAACCAAATTGTTCATCAGACACTACCACCAAAAAGTCCACCATCAAGGCCGGCATTTTACTGAGGGATCCATAAGAACAGCTGGATTTTGGATTGTTGGTGGAAAACGAGCCATCAGTAATGTAATATATAACTGTGTAACCTGTCGCAAGCTACGTGGCAAAACTCAAGAACAAAAAATGGGAGACCTGCCTATTGACCGTTTAAGCACAGAACCTCCTTTCACCTATGTAGGACTGGATGTATTTGGCCCATGGTCCATTGTTTCCAGAAGAACACGTGGAGGCCATGCGAACAGAAAATGCTGGGCCGCCATTTTCACTTGTATGAGTACACGAGCCATCCACATCGAGGTTGTTGAAACAATGGAGGCTTCCAGTTTCATTAACGCTCTCAGACGTTTCTTTGCTATCCGAGGAGCAGCAAAGCAATTAAGATCTGACTGTGGGTCCAATTTTGTGGGAGCCTGCAAAGAACTCCAAATCACAGCTGATGGCTGCAACAGCAAGGAAGTTGAGAGCTTTCTGACAGATCAGGGGTGCAGGTGGATCTTCAACCCTCCACATTCTTCACATATGGGTGATAGCTGGGAACGGATGATTGGCATAGCACGTCGCATTCTCGATGCAATGCTTCTCCAACTTGGCTCAACAAGGCTTACTTACGAAGTTCTGGTGACATTCATGGCTGAGGTCACTGCCATAGTTAATTCTAGACCACTCACCTCAGTGTCTACAGATCCTGATCAGCCACTTATTCTCACTCCAAACATGCTCCTTACCCAGAAGATTGGCACACCCCCCATACCTCCAGGACACTTTGACAACAGTGATCTCTTCAGACGTCAGTGGCGGCAAGTGCAATGTTTGGCCAATACATTCTGGGAGCGATGGAGAAAGGAATACGCTATTGTTCTCCAAGATCGCCGCAAATGGAGAAATGACAAACGTGACCTGAAAGAAGGAGACATCGTCCTGTTAAAGGACAATCAAGCTAAGAGACATGACTGGCCGGTTGGCTTGATCATTAAAACCTTTCCCAGTGCTGATAAGAAGATCAGAAAAGTTGAAGTGAAGATAAGTAAGGATGGCACACACAAACAGTTCTTGAGGCCTATCTCTGAAGTCATCCTTCTGCTGTCTGAGGATGTGAATAAGTGACATGCATGATCACATTTGTTATGACCGTTTGGCATCTTGAAAGATGCCAGGTGGGGAGTGTTCTGACTCATGCTTAGCATTGGTACTGCCCCCCTAGTGGTGCAGTTCCTGCAGTGACACTTTGCAGCATTCTGAGCAACATGGAGGAGCTTGCAAGCAGCAGTCAAAACTCAATCTTTATTTCTTGTTGTTCAGGCATTATCTGTGAGTATTTAGTTAATTGGACCTTTTTTGTAGACTCTTTGTGCCTTCTGTTTGCTAGATGTTTTTGTTTTATAGCATAGTTTGATCTGTGGATTTATGCTAGCCAGCCACTGTTAGCTTCTGTGTTTTGGTGTTTGTGATACCTCAACTTGACGGTAGTGTATTGTAACAACCCCACAGCCAATTCAGTTGATATCTTTTGCTTTACATGATAAGTGGTTCATTTATTTATATGTTGGAACTGAAAGTCATGTTTCCTGGTTTTTATTTTTTTCCTAGTTTTACACCGCTTCCATTAAAACACTTAAAGACTCCACCACGTGTCTTGGTCACTTAAGGAAGAGTGTTAAGCTGTCTGCATAGCTGTGTACGCAGACGCACAGTGAAGGCAGAATACCTGGTACCACCTGGAGTTGTAAATGCAAGGACTTCCATGGTGGCATTCAGTAGTAACAAGGGAGGCAGGTACCTTAATTCATGCTGAATGGGTGTAAGTTTGGACATCTTGTACAGGGAATTTTGCACATACTTAGTCCAGGAAAGGAAGCAGGCCCACTATTTTTGTCGTTATTGTAGTGAGGCAACACTGATCGATGAAAACCAAAGCCCAATTCTGTCAAATTGACGAGGCAGTGCAACAGTACAGATTGTTACCTAACATGACAACATATTAAAAGTTTGTTTTAGACTAAAATGCACCCTAAAGCCATAACATGCCAAATAATAAAAAAAAAAAAGAAGAAAAAGAATAAACTATAGAAAAGGTGGGACAATGACCATAGTGTCTCAGCACATAATATACATGTCTAAATGCAGGCATGCCCCTCCTGAGATTACTTACATGTATCAATTATATGGGTCATAATTGATTGATCCATGCCAGTTAAGGCTGGAGCTCAGTGCATGCCAAATTGAAGGGTAAATTTTTCTGTCCAGAAGCCAGAATCTCACTCTCAGTGTGGCAGACGTGTGCGTGTGTTTAGAATCCGTCTGCTGTTCGGGAGCTGGCAGTCATATCCACTCTCTATTCACATGGGCTGTCACTTTGACACAGAGGGGGGATTTTAAAAGAGCCACTGGGGGTTCCTGACTCACTCACAGGCTGCACATAATAATATAAAATACCAGACATTATACTGTCCTGCAGTAGGGCTACTACTATATATTCTACAGTACTGATACTGACACTGATATCAGATATCGGTCTGAGACTGTGCTCATTTACTTATACTCATATCCTAAGCATTCACTGACATCAACATTCCAGTACCTGCTCGATATTCAGTGCACAGCATGTCATTTTGGATGAAACAGCTTTATTGATAAATGTGCATGGGCAGAGCTGTCCATAGAGGCTGCATTTGACGTAGCATGTCAGTCAGCTTTAGAGAGCATTTAACTACAGGTCAACCAGCCAATCAAAAAGATTCCAACCACACATAAACTTCACATGTGAGTTGCTTGGATGCGTTAGCTTCAGATGTGCTTCTTGCTCTGGGCTGCAGAGAGTGTTGTTGGAAGAGACAGATGAGGATCAAAACTATGAAATGTACTTTACTTACAGCTATACACATATATCGCACCGCAGCTCTACTTGATCGAAGGGAACTAATGTAGTTTAGTTAGCTAATGCATTTCATTTAAAATCAGTTAGATTTGAATGATTTAACTGTTTAGGTACCCTACATTCATTTACACTAAAACTTAATTCTAAGTAGGTTTCTCAGAATGGTATCAGACTCAGTGTCAGCAAGTACTAAAAATATGTATGCATGCTCACAGTTGGTCTGAAAAAAATCAGTGCATCCCTAATAGACATGCACACAGACACAACAAAAGTGTTTTTATTGCACTTAAAGCAACATTATTTTACAAATTTTCCTTAAAATAACAGCATTACATTTATTTTCATGGTACTCTGGCTTATCATAGTGAGAATGGCGAATAAATTCATCCCGCACCAAAATGTTCAGTCAGCTTTTGTCTGTCTCACACCAAATGAGCCTTGAAAGTTTGGAATTGTAATAAAATCCTGCAACAATACTCTTCTGATGGTGCCTTTGCCGCTGTTGCGCTGAGTTCTGACTCCCCAGGGAATCCAACTACATTTTGTGTGCACACGCATCATGAAGACGAATGGAGACTACAGATTACATTTGCAGTTTCAGTTGTTTACACATAGAAACAACCTGAAATTGTGACGGTAATCTGCAGCATCCTTATGCCTGTGAGACGTTCATGCATGTGAAAGGTAATCTGAATTGGTATCATTCGGTTTGTCAACAAGCGAGGGCTAAAAGAGTGAGTTGGTGTAAAGTGTAAATTAAAATACACTCTGCAACTGTTGGGAGACCCCAAGAGCAAGTTTGACATGAAGAAAGCTGTAGTTTTTTTGTCCTTTCTTCTGCATGGCTGTCTTTGTTCTCACCTCCCTCCGTTCACCCCATCATTGCTCGCTAGCAGCTCAATACAGTCACAACAATTCACAGACAGTGAACAGTGCTTTGGTTAATCTAGGGGGAAAAAAATAGTGGAATGGCCACTACAGGGTCTGCAGGAAGGCGTTAAGGTGCACCAACTGCTGACACAAGTATTCCATTGAGCTTATACTAATCTCCATAGAAAATCATTGGTAATAGAATGGGATGCTCCAGAGCAGCAGTACATGAGCCTGAGGTTAATATGCCCAAAGTCAAGCATGGGTTAGAGGGGTATAAAGTCCCCCAGCACTGGGCAGTGGAGCAGTGGAACTGCATTCTCTGTAGTGATGCAGCTCCAACCATCATCTTTGGGATGAATTAGAATGGATCCAGAATCCAACATCAGTTCTGACCTCACTAGTGCTTTTGTGGCTGAATGCCATCAAATCTTCAAAGCCTTCCCAGAAGAGCTGAAAGCATTACTCCAGCAAAGGTGGGCAGACAGACTCCTGATTAATATCAATGATATTCACCTTTTTTGATAAATGTTATGTAGAAAGGCCTATTTCAAAATGTACAAGTATATATAGTAACAAGCTCATACAGCAATGAAGTTATGGATGTTTGAGCCTGGACTGCTTTTTTAATGAGATACAATACAGGGTAGCCAACCAGAACAGATCTCATTTACATGCATATCTGTTTTAATCTGCATACGGTAACACATTTTGAGAGATAAAGAGAGAACGGAAAACGGTCATATAAAAATTCATTATGACTTTTGGAACATAAAACCACCCAAGCAGAAAATGCAACCAATAGAAAGGTAAAGGAAAATATCTTTGTCTTATTTAATGATTATAACTATTTTTATTCAGTAATACTCCTTGTACACTGACAATTAGGTTTAGCGCACACAATACACTACAGAAAACATTTTCACGTACTTGGATCTCGGAAAAGTGGAATTGCTGAAGGAAAGAAGCCAATTTTGATGAAACACAAGCTTGGTTAAAAACCGTCCTGAATCTCGTGAGCGTTCATTTTTGTTCTGCTCTGCAGACTCCATCTGGCACGGTCTGATTTGTGAACTTATGTGCAAATGGGTGTCACCAGCGTGCGTGCTGGCAAACCAAGCTTGTGGAAACCAGAGGAGTGAAAAGCAAAAACAGTCCTCATAGAAAGCCTTCAGAGTGCATGTTCGGCAATTTTTATGCTTTGCAGTTCTGTTGTGACAATATAGCTGCATTAGTCCAGTCTTAAGCACTTTGGCTGCTGGTATGGTCTCTACTTTTTTGTTTTCCACACAATCCGTTTGAAATCATGACATCAATTGAATCACCCGAGACTGGTTTACCATTACAGGGATACTCAACTTCATATCTGTTCTACAAGAAGAAAAATAAATAAATAAACGCAATATTATTCCTTCTGTAGCTTTTGGTGTAGAAGCGCCAAACTTTGCAGGTTGTCAGAATCTAAAGACTGTGATAGATTGTGCTTTTTAACTCATTTGACTCGCAGTGTTTATACAACATTCATTGAAACCTTTTTTTTTTTTACCATAAGAACAAATGGGGAAAAACTGAATATCTTGAAACTGAGATACTGTGATATTATCTAATTTTCCATCACAGTCTTTATACTCTTTGGAAATTCCTCTTATGTCACTTTTATACAAGTGTGCTAGCAACACCTTAGTAACCATCTGTGATACCACAGACACTGCCTAGACACATTAGCAACCACCTGGAATAATACAGTAATTGCCAGGCAACACCTTAGCAACCACATAAGATACTATATCAATGGCCTAGCAACACCCTTGTAATCACTCGTGATACTACAGCAATGGCCTAGACACCTTAGCAGCCACCTGAGATACTATAGCATTGGCCTAGCAACACCTTAGTAACCATACTATAACAATGGCCTGGACACAAAAGCAATACCATAGCAACAGCCTCACAACACCATAGCAACTTCCTGGGATACCATAGCAATGGCCTAACAATACCTTAGCAACCATCTGGGATACCACAGCAGCTATCTAGCAACATCCTAGTAACCACTTGTGATACTATAGCAATGGCCTAGACACATTAGCAGCCACATGCAATACCACAGAAATGGCCTAGTAGCTTTATAGAAACATCCTGGGAGACCATAGGAATGGGCTAACAACATTTTAGCAACCATCTGGGACACCACAGCAATGACCTAGCAACACCGTAGCAACCACTTTGGATAATAAAAAAATCTAAATTTGAAGTTTAAACATTCCATCACTGTTTAATAGTGTAAGAAAGGAGTATTAAGATGAAAAAGACATGAGATAATGTCCAAACAAAGCTAGATTTCCAACTTTCCACAGAGCAACACAGTTGGCGATTGGGTGGAGCCTTTGGAAGTTCTGCAGACACTATGCTGGTCACAAATTACCACAATTTTTTCTAGTCCCATTTCTGAAAAGAAAAAAAAAAGAATTACACCATATGGCCAAAGGTATGTGTTTCAGCTACACCCATTGCAAACAGGTGTATGAAATCAAACACCTAGCCAGGCAATTGCCTTAGACATACACTGGCAGTAGGATAAGTTGTGCTGAAGATCAGTTCAGTTTGTAAAACTTATGCCCTGCTGGATCTGCCATGTTTGACTGGAAGTGTTATTATTGTGAAATGGAAGCACCTGGAGCAACAGCAGCTCAGCCATGAAGTGGAAGACCTACCTAACTCACAGAGTGGGAAAGCTGATTGCTGAAAGGCTCACTATGTAAAAATTGCCTATCCTTGGTCACATCACTGCTGGGAGAGTTCCAAACTACGTCTAGAAGCAACATCAGAACAAGGCTTCTATGTAAGGAGCTTCACTGGGGCAGTTGTGGGCTGGAGGTTAGGGAACCAGCCCTGTGACCGGAAGGTTGCTGGTTCAATCTTCTTGGCTGACGGTCCATTACTGAAGTGCAATTACTGACGGTTCATTACTGAGTAAGACACCTAACCCCCAATTGCTCCCGGGCACCGTGGATAGGGCTGCCCACTGCTCTGGGCAAGTGTGCTCACTGCCCCCTAGTGTGTGTGTTCACTAGTGTGCATGTCTGTGGGTGTTTCACTGCACGGACGGGTAAAATGCAGAGGTCTAATTTCACTATGTGCAATACCAAGTGTCAGCTGGAGTGGTGTAAAGCACCCCACCACTACTATTTAGCAGTCTGATGGACAAATGCAGGTTTACAGATCCAGCAGAATGGTACTTACGAAAATGCATAGTGCCAAAAGTAAAGTTTGGTGGAGGAGGAATAATTGTTCTTTGCTTGTTTTTCAGGGTTTAGGCTCCTTAGTTCCAGTGAAGGGTGATGTTAATGCTACAGCATACACAAGCATTTTAGACAATTGGATGCTCCTAACTTTATGGCAGCAGTTTGGGGAAGACCTTTTCCCTTTTCCAGCATGACTCTACCCCTGTGCACAAAGCTTCACAAGTACATGATTTGACTAATTTGGTGTGGAGAAACTCCACAGATCCCTGACCTCAACCACAATGAACATCTCTCGATCAATTGGAACATCAATTGCAAGCCAGGCCATCCAAGATCAGTGTCTGATCTCGCAAAAGATTATTTGACTGAATAGGTACACATTCCCGCAGAAATCCTTTCCAGGTGAGTGGCAGGTGCAAAGAAGAGGCGTATTAATGCCCATGGTTTTGGAATGTGATGTCCAACAAGCTTATGTAAGTGTGATGGTCAGGTGCTTCACCTACTTTTGACCATGCAGTACACCTAGAACTATATAATATAGCATTATATTAAAATGTTTTATCCTAATTATGGAATCTCTATTTTCGTCTCTATTTTCTGAGGCGCCTGAGGTCCTTCAACATCTGCCGGACTATGCTCAGGATCTTCTATGAGTCAGTGGTGGCGAGTGCTATCATCTATGCTGTTGCATGCTGGGGATGCAGGTTGAGGGTGGCAGACGCCAACAGACTCAACAAACTGATCCATAAGGCCGGTGATGTTGTGGGTGTGGAGCTGGACTCGCTGACGGCCGTGTCGGAGAGGAGGACGCTGTCTAAGCTGTAGGCCATTATGGACAATGGCTCCCACCCACTCTACGACACGGTGATGAGACACAGGAGCTCATTCAGCGCAAGACTCATTCTACCGAAATGACCACAGAGTGCCACAGGAGGTCATTCTTACCTGTGGCCATCAAACTCTATAACTCCTCCCTCAGTGTGTGATACTACAGTTCATCTGTGCAAAACTCAATATCACACAGTGTAATATTATGTAATAATTATTATTGTGTGCAAAAACTCAGAGGTACAATAATTTTGAGCTGCTTTATACTAGATGTTTAATATTTACTGTCACAGTCACCACCACTTTACTATATTCATAAGAACTTAAATCTCGTGTACATATTGCAAATTTCTCTTTATCTTTGTTTTGAATTATTAAAGTGTTCATTCTTTTACACAAATGGTTGCAACTGTAAGAACTGCAGTTTCCCTCTGGGATCAAGAAAGGATTCTGATTCTGATTCTGAATGCTGTTACATGTATTCCTTTACTCTTGTCTTCCAATTCCAAGTCCTCCAATGGATTCTGAGTGTATTCCAAGCCAAACCCAAGGGAATACATAAATATTTTCGCTGCAGTGATCTGTAAAATTCAGATACAGCAGATAGAAAATAACGTGGAAAATGTTGGAGTATTCCTTTAGGCTAATGCAACACTGAATACCGTGGATCCCCATAACACAGAGTCTTAAGGAAAGAAACAGCTCCAGCAGTCATTTTCTAATCATGGCATGTGAGTCAGACACGGAGAAGGAGGCATATGGGTTGTGAAAATGGGTGTTGTTGATGATGGGGGGGTGATGATGATGATGATGATGCTGTCCTAACAGCCTGTGCAGGGCACGAGGTTGGGCTGGGGGAAGGGGGCCGGGGGGGGGGGGGCTCTTTTTTTCCGCACCTGAGTCACTGAACTCTAGTGAGTCAGCGTTTCCAAACTGTGGACATGCCACTCCGATTATGCAAGTCCATTTTATTTTGCAGCGTACGTCTCGCAGTCTGTGTTGCTGATTTATTTAATAATCTCTCCCCACTGGGCAGAAAAAGTTAGTAACATAGTGAAAAAGAGTAGGATGTGCCAAATGCTAAACTTCTCACCCCTTGGTTATGGTATAGACAAGTGACCACTGAAAAGAAAAATAACAGTCTTAATAAGTTGTTGGCATGCCAGAACAGTTTCAATGCACCTTGGAATCGATTGTACAAGTCTCTGGAACTGTACCGGAGGGATGGAACAATAGTCCCCTAAGGATATTCCTTTAGCTGGAGTTTTGTTGGTGATGGAAATCTGCCAAAGTTGTTCAGTTAGGTTGAGATCTGGTGACTGTGAAGGCTGAAGCATATGATTTATATCATTTTCATTTTCATCTTGCCATTCAGTGGCTCCTCGAACCCTGTGGATGAGGACATTGTCAAGAGACCGCTCCCTTCAGAATAGTAACATTCCATCACAGGATAAATCTGATCAACTGGTGCATGCCATACATGCACTCTTGCACTTGTTGGGATGGGCTGGGGCTTGAACTGGAGTTCTTGGCCCTAGGTTGGGCCTGGGGACCTGTAATCCATGGTCTTGGAACTGGACTAGAGACAGAGGCCTTCTTGTTCTCGTTCATTGTTCCTGGATTTAAATAGTTGTGATAGGATTATAGCTTTGGCTGGATTCTCTTGCACTCCCAACTCACCTTGCATGCCCAAGGATGTTGTCTATAGATAAGAGTTTGGGGTTCTGGGACTGAAGCTGATACTGGAGCAATAACTGGATCTGGGTTTGTGCTGGAGCTCTGTACCCTGGGTCTTGGAAATAAAGTAATCTGACCATCTAACTTTTCTGGAGACCAGTACAGATGCTTTTTTACACCACTTTCAAATGTGCATTCCTCTTGTAATGAGGAGTTAATACACTGCAACTCTGCTATAACATCCCTTTCTATGTAGTCGTGGATGGACTGTTCACCTGAGGAACTGCTGCTCTTGCATATTGTGCCAATGCTTGACCATCAAGCTTATTCAACTACAAATTTCAACACTGTGTACTAGTGTCTTTCCCATAGATCTAAATGCAGATACCACTTTAGTTCCTCTTGCTTTATGAAAGTTGACCAGTCTCTGAAGTTTCTGCCAATAATAACCCTTTTTCAAAGTCACTTAGGTCTTTTCCTCTTGCCAACTTGATCTAAAATCAAGGTCAACTCAACGTGTTTTACAGGCCACAGATAATGGTAGAATGTTATTTGCTTAATTGTGCTCTACAGTACACTTATCCGAGAGCGTCTGCACTCCTTACATCTCTCCACTCAATTATTTCATTTTTTTCCTTCAATTTGTCACGTCTGTAGTGTTTTAATATAATATACAGTAGTTATGTTGTTGCTTCCAATCGTTCTGTCTGTGCAATTTCTACTTATAATATAAAGAAACAATAGAAGTCCCTCATAAGTGTGTACAAACTTCTTTTCTTCATTACTTCTTTCATTTTTAGCAAGTAAATAGAAATTGTGTGGTAAAATTTGCAGAAAGGTGTCATATTTACATCCGTTCCCTGTAGAGGATGTGTTCACTTGTGTTATTTGACCAGGGGAAATGCCGTAGGTAATCTGGAGAGTCAGGAACTTTCCTGCAAGGCTGGAAAGTTTTGGGCTGATGTTACTGTGAGCTAATGTACATACGTAATATGAATGTTATTTTAAAGTGTATATCTGTATAAGTTTAGGGGTTAAACCTAGAGCCCCCACCTCAAATTGTACAGCCCTGGTTTGCTGATTGTAAACTCTCACAGTGGATAATCCTCAGACAAAGCTGAAGCTAGCTTCTTATTCTTATTTCCTGTTCCACCTTAAATGATGCTGCACTTACATTCGGGTACCTTTTCTGAGCACTAGCGTAACAGCACTATTGAAGGTGGAATGGAAATTACAATAATAAGCTAGCATCAGCCTGGAGAGATTAATAAATCTAATAAGGTACGATGTGGTACTGGCTAACACAAGAGACACTGCTCCAGCCAGTTTACTGACTTACTGTTCTCATAGTTGTCAAATGTGAATTATGTGAAGATGGACAGCAGCTTCAGGAACTGCAGAAAAGCAAGGAATGAAAAAAGCTAGTTAAGAGGATGAGGACATATCCGAGCAGGTGTGCAGTGAGAAATGTTGACAGGACATTCATTTACTGAGCTAACATTGACACGGGTTGTTGCATATTTATCACTGTTGCTCATCTCAGTATGGCATATAAACGATAAATAAGAGACAAAATCAAGAGAAGAAGAAATTTTAAAAAAAAAGTTATGTTGCCCAAAGATAATGCTGCGTGTAGCAGGTGAAATACAGGTAAAGTTGAAAGTGGGCTGGTCTGCATCATATAACTTTTAGACGGAAAACAAATCCGGCCCTGACTGGGGTGTTTAAAGTTTTGCATATGACGGTATTAAACACAATGTACTGCATGTGCATAATTACTAATATAAATAGCATGTCACGATTGGCCCCTCCCAGTCCTGGCCATGTGCTCTTTTGTTTTGGTCTTCCATGTGCGTTTGTTTTGGTTTAAGTCCTGCCCCCTGTTTGGTTACTCCGCCCCTGATTGTGTTCACCTGTCCCTCGTTACCCTTTGTTATTTAAGCCCTGTGTTTGCCCATCTTTGTTTGAATCTCTGTGTTTGATGTATCGGTCATTGTCCTTGCCCTGTGTGAATCTTGTTTGTTTATCATGTCTTGCCCCCGATCTCTACGTATTGGCTCATTGACCCTGGACTGTTTCAACCATGACCCTGGATTTGCCCCTAATAAATCTCGCTTATCTCAGTGTATGCGTCCACCTCCTCGCTCCACGTTACATAGAACCACTTTTAACAACAACAACACAATACTACTACTACTACTACTACTACTATTAATAATAATAATAATAATAATAATAAGTTGTTACATACGTGCATATATTAGGCAGTTAAAATTCACATTTTAAAAAATCCCATTTTTCAAAGGGAATAATCATATGAGTATCCGATTTTTCAAAATAGCAAACCACACCAAGTGTTGATTAACTCATGGACTGCGACGTTACCCTTCCAAGTTCGGAAGACTTTTGATTACTGACCTTTCCAAGATCATTAATGGAACAAACACAAGGAACTGTATGAGTCTATGAGTCCAATTAATTACACTGCGATTAATTGTACATCCCAATCATGGATTGGTGGTGCAGACGAGATAATAAGGAAAAGTCCACATTTTCTCCAAAAATCAAAGCTGAACAAATATCTCGGGCTGCCCATTCTGTATGGATTTTCCCCGCCAACCTGGACGAACACATCACAAGGCTTTAAATTGGCCTCAAGAATATCCAACTTGACTATAGGGTTTTTAATTATGGCAAAATGTCCCCAGGTTTCAGAGTAAATATTTAATTCACTGTTTGACTGGAGATATACTTGTACAAAGCTCGGTCATTGATTTTAGTCTCTATGTAAATCTTTAAAAGTGACCCTTATTTTAAAAGGGGAAATTCTGCTGCCTTGGCTATCCATTCATATTAAAAAGTACAGACTCTGACGTTTCAGACATATTCGATGAATTGGTTGAGATACTTATTGTTATTATTACTAAGAACAGTCGTATGATTAAATAAATGCCTCAGTGTCATTTAACCAAAACCTTCAGTTCAGGCCATACATGTCAAAACTCATTCAAATATGTGACTTTATATATGACAATGATTGTAATTTCACTAGTGCCCCTATGGGATTCTAGTGGTATGTCAGCACTAGGCTAAACGTGATTCACAAGACTGTTTGAGTAAAGACTCCAACAACTAATTGAAACCTGTCAGAGGCATATCTAAAACGTCCTGAAGGCCTAGAGTGATATTTTCACATAAATCTGGTCAGGAAATCAGAATCTGAGGAAAACTCCTGATTGTAAAATTGTCCATTGGGCGAAACCTAATGATAAAATAAGAACGTTACTACAACATGAGTATAACTATGAGCAAGAGGGTTCCATTAAAAATCATTAAGTTCTCTCTGAAGTCCTAGAAGGTCCTGGTGGTTCATTTACTATTCCTATTAGTATATAATGCTATGATATTATCACCACCCACTTTATTAGAATCCCTATTTCTCTATGTAGCCACTTTTTTTAAATACCTAGACTGGAAAAGTGCAGGGGCTTTATTTGTTTCAGATTTGTACATTGAATAAAATATGTTTCAGCAGTTTACTCAAATTTCAGCATAACTGAGTTGTAATATATTTTATTCATGTGAAACCAATGTTCCAATCACTGGCCACTTTATTAGAAACACCTACCTTGTACTTCCATTTACTGGCCACTTTATTAGAAACACTTGCCTTGTGCTTTCACTTACTGGCCACTTTATTAGCAACACCTACCTTGTACTTCCATTCACTGGCCAATTTATTAGAAACACTAGCCTTGTATTTCTACTCAGTGGCCACTTTATTAGAAACATCAGCCTTGTACTTTTACTAACTGGCCACATTAGAAATGTGTTCCATTGCAAAGCAGAACCATGAGGCAGGGGCTTCTTTAAGTCATATGGTGGCCTCATGGTTTCTCATGTGATGCTAATGTTGACAGTAAACACAATCAACTGTATCAACCAATGGAGAAGCTTCAAGTTCTGCTTTGCCTTTTACTAGTGATGCACTTTTACTAGTGATTATTAGAACAAGGCCTTTAGATAAACTGGCCATGTCATTAGAAACACCTACCTCATAATTCAGCAGCCACCTTATTAGAAACACCTAGCTTTTACTTCCACTAACTGGCCACTTTATTTGAAACACCTACCTTGACATTCTGTTCAATGGTCATTTTAAAAGAAACTGCCACTCTGAAGCAGACTATATACTTTGAAGCGGAACAATTACAAAGTAGTGTATAAGAGAAACTGAATCAGTGGCATTACTCGTCTCTAATGCACCAAATTGTGTGAAATGTACAAATACAAAGTAGAAGATGACTTAAAAGTTCGATTTCTTTTTGGCCTTTGGCTCAATAAAAAGCAGCGCAGGGCTGGGATGCGGAACTGAAATGCTGAATTAAGTATGTCCTTTGTATTCTCTTACTTCAGAAACCAACATGAAAGTGTTGTTTCGCTCCTGCCATTAGCTGTTTTTTCAATGATGGATTTCTCATTAGTCTCTCTCTCTCTCTCTCTCTCTCTCTTTCCTCCTCTGTGAGTGCACGTCTGTGAGAGAAAGACAGAGTTAATCGCGTCGTCACTGCGTGCTTAACTTGTTTAAAGGTTCTTTGTCTCTGCTGTAACAGTTGAAATCGGAGCAGTTCCGTTTTTAGACCTGTCAGGTCACTCATTCCTGCAGTTTCACTCAGTGAGGCAGAGAGCTACCTTTCAGATTCCAGCAGATCTACCACACTCCTACTGTAAACATAGTAAACATAACTTCTGCAGGAAAAAAAGATTAAAAAAAACATTATCCTTCAAATGTTAATAAAAAAAAAATAGTAATCGTGGCATTTCGACACCCTACGATACCAAAGCTTGCGAAATCTTTTTGTATTCAGCTACGAGTTTTTCTTTTCTTCTTTTAAGAATTTTCTCCCACTCTTTCTTGCTGAACGCTTCTAGCTCATTTAGCTAGACAGTTTACAACAGTTTAGCGGATCGTTGTCCTGTTGATCCTGTAGATGACTATTTCCAGCTTCACTTTCTTGCCTGACTTGCTTTCAGAATTTGCTGATATTTAGTGGGACACCTTGGTAATGTTTCCTGTGCCACTAACTGCCATACTAGCCCAAAGCCCAGTAGACCCACCCTCATGTTTAACAGTGGGCAAGGTGTTCCTTTCATCAAATGCTGCTCGTTTGTCTCCGAATATACCTTTGATGATTGTGGCCAGAAGTTCGATTCTAATTCCAATTCAGTCCACAGCACTTGTCTGGATGTTGTTTTACATACTTCAGAGTTTTGTGATGAAGTCGCAGGTAAGGCTTTGTGGTGAATTTGATCTTATTAATTCTATAGTCATAACATTAATTTTTTAGAGTTTATTAGAGTTCATTCTGTGGGCCTCTGACTAAAATGGTAGTAGGACAATAGGGTATCAGTGGAGCAGATAAAGGAGGCATCTGGCCAAAGGGCCCCCTGAATGATAAACAATGCAAGCAGATGACCAAGACGACCAAGAGTCATTTTAAGAACGCATGTTTAGACCTAATATGGCTTGAGAGGATCCATACATTGAACTAGGGGCTATCTTAACAGATATGGGCTACACGACCACCGCAGGTATAAATTCTGGAGCAGGAATGAATGTAGGAGAGAGACTTTTGGCTGTCCTCTCCAAGCTGTCTCGCGAAGGCTTGTCTGTGACTTCGACCTCTCAATGCTAATAAACATCTTTATATGCAAGAGACGAGTGTCACCGAAGAGTTTGTTCCTACACCTTCACAGCATCGCTACTAAAGAAACCACAGCTTCTTTCTGATAACTCTATTCTGTTCTAGGTCATGTTTCTACAATCTGCACAGTAGAATGGTGCACCAGCACTCCTGTGTCAGTGGTCATATTGGGGTTTTGCTTTGCCCTTCTAGCCAGCAACAAGCAGTATAGGCAGAGAGGTTTCTTGGGCGTCTATAACTTGCCTTGACCTCCACAGTTCCCCTTAACTGCCATTCCTGGAAGCAGTTTTATAATGTGTTGCGATTTCCTCTCCTTTTGTCTTTCAGATGAAAGCAATCATTCAAAATCAGTTACATTTTAAAGGTGCCACGAAACAACTGTTTGCCCCTATGCTTGCTGTAGTGTATTGCAATCTGTCAGAATGACCGTGTATCAAATAAACATTACAGCGTATTACAGAATGTGTTTCATTTTAGGTAAACACATCAGGTGTCTACAATTCATGTAGTATTACTGGACAGAAGTAGCACAAACCTGATTTATTAACTGGCCTTATTAACTGGAACAGTGGAGTCTGTCTAATAGTCTGATGGATAAATCTGGGTTTGGCAAATGCCAAGAGAATTTTTCCTTCTGGAATGCACAGTGCCAACAATAGGAATAAGGGGCTGCGGCCGTTTTTCAGGGTTTGAGCTGAGTTCCAGTGAAGGGTGATGTTACTACTACAGTATACAAGACATTGTATCCTTTTAAGTTTAAAGCAACAGTCTGGGGAAGACCCTTTCCTGGTCCAGCATGGTTGAGCCACTGTGCATTAAGCGATCTCCATAATGACATGGCTTGATGGGTGTGGTGTAAAGGAACTCCAGTGGCCTGCGCAGAGCCCTGACCTCAGCTGCACTGAACACCTTTGGGGCAAACTGGGACACTGATTGTGAGTGAGGCCTTCAGATCCAACATCAGTGCCAAATGCTTTTTTTGACTAAACAAGCATGAATTCCCAGAATAGTACAGGATGTTAATAGCAGCAAGGGGTGGTGGTGGTGGTGGTGGGGGGGGGGGGGGGGGGGGGTCTTAATGCCCCCCCCCCCGCCATATGGGATGTTTAGGGTGTATGATCGTACACATATTCTGATAACATGGTTGATATGTTGCCTTGCAGCAATTTGAGAACAGAATTCATTTTTCTGGAACCTGTCTGTCATTTTTTTCTTTTTTTGCATGACACTTTGCTGACTGCTGCAGAAACTGCAAAAGCTCTACACCTGGCCTTTTTAAGCCTTCACGCTCTAATCCTGAACAGCTGATGAGCTGTCAGCCAACTTCCAGCACAAATAACCTTTGTGATGAAGGCTTGTGCTGCTAGTTCGTTCAATTTATCGCTACCACAGTAATAGACTGCCTCGCAAATGATGTTTCTTGTTGTCCATGGCCGTTATCGAAAGTTTAGGTCCTTTCAGGAAAGTAAAAGTTTTGTTGCTTCACTGAAATATTGACTCAAGTAGAAATAAAAGTACCTTGGCAAAATGTTATGACCTGCTTTTTGCCAACGTGTCCAGTCTGTCTCATGTTCTTGTCACTTAATAGCCAACTACATCTCCTCCACCTGTATAGTCAGCCTCAGCCGTTCGACGGGATAAAAGCCACTTGGGTCTACGTTGCAAGCAGAGTAAAAGCTGTAGTGGCAGTGTTAATGTCACTGTGCCACCAGGATCTTTTCCTGGAGCAGTTACTCTCACTTCCAATAACACATCTTACACTCCAGAGGTGACATCTGGTTCTTCTGGCTCTAGTAAAGCAGGCAAAACCCTCATCAACTAATCCTTCACTGCTATGGAATATATGATAGTTGCTTAGGTGTCGGTAGGCTATTGCTATGGTATCTTATGTGGGTGCAAAGGTGTTGCTAGGCTAGTGCTGTGGTATTCAAAGTGATTGCTAAGGTGTTGCAAGGCTGTTGCTATGGTATCCCTGGTGGTAGCTAATATATATGTGTATATTTTGCTACAA
Organism: Pygocentrus nattereri; assembly: GCF_015220715.1. Lineage (NCBI taxonomy): Eukaryota > Metazoa > Chordata > Actinopteri > Characiformes > Serrasalmidae > Pygocentrus > Pygocentrus nattereri. Next base: position 9,305,607 of record NC_051227.1, on the reverse strand, counting down.
TACATGTGAGTCTTTATGTAATGTCTATAAGGGGCAGTGTGAGAGATGCCCTTTGTGACATGGTTTAAAGCAATTAGATTTGAGCTTTCTCAGTATGCCACCATTCATTTACTGTTGGAAAAATGTCTTTGAATGGACTCCACTGTACCCTGTGCCAATCCCCTGTGCCTGGGCCCTGATGACAGCTCCGAGAGCCGGTGGAAAGATGGGGCTTGAACAGCAAACACTGCCGAATGCTGTGAGTAAGAAGGACAACCACCAGAGAGGAGGGGAAGGAAGATGACTGCCACAAGAGGCACAAAGGTGGGACAGGAGACTACAAACTCCACCAGCCAGGCCCTGCCTTGTGTTGTGCTGCAAGGCCACTAGCCAACACCTTACGTTCAATCCCGGCGGCTGATGGGGGGGAAAGGGCGATGATGAGGAGATGGTGCAATGAGCTCTGGACAAGCAGCAGCAGCCGCAAAAGACTGATGATCTGAAAAGAAAAGAAGGTTTTGGAGAAAAGGACTAAAAACGTCTTGTTTTGGAGCCACTGAACAGTGGCCAGCTTTGCCTTTGGTTGTGTTTTGTTCATTGGGCATGAAAAGTGAGAATGACTGCTGTAACTGACCACCCTGCATCCAGCATCCTTCATGAGCCCAGGGTAGCACAGGCTGTGCTACAACCATACATGCGACTACATTTTCTGAAAACAGGCTCAATATTCATACAAAGTTTTGTGGTTCTAGCTTGCAGCCCATGAAAACGGTGCAAATAAAGACACCCATGCCCTCTTTCATGACTACCAGTTTGGTGCATCCACCTTCCAACAATTTAGCAATCGACATATGGATAGAAAACATCACATGTTACACAGAGAAAAGAAAACAAATCACACATTGATTAAGAGACCCTTATTATTCTCACAACAGGGAAATTTCACCATCTGTCAAGTGAAACACCACATACACACTAATGAGCACACACACTAGCAGGCAGTGGGCAGCCCTATCCGCAGCACTCGGGGAGCAGTTGGGGGTTAGGTGTCTTGCTCAAGGATACCTCAGTCACATACTGTTGGCTCTAGGGATCGAATCGCGACCTGCTTGTCAAAAGGCCAGTTCCCTTACCTCCAGCCCACGACGGCCCCCATACATTGTGACCCATAGGTTGGTATCACAAAAACAACTTGAGTGAGACGTATCACTCCAAACACTCCTCGAGTACTGAGTTCCCTACAGTCAAGGTGATCCTGATGGCCCCAGGAGTCCAGCTATGCTAAGATGTTGTGGAGAGGACTTTATGCATCCAAAACAATGGTAGCAAAAAATCACTCCTACTTGAGCTTTTCCAGAATCAGATGCAAAATCTGATATAAACTGTGTGCCAAAAGAAACATCATGTGACACACATGGTCTCTGTGCTAATCTCTCAGAAATGCTTGAATGCTAATTCTAGCTCATGAACTCCAGTCCTGGAGAGCCGTGTCCCTGGCTGTTAATAGATAAGTGTAATCAGCTGACCATTGGTCCTCCAGGAATAGAGTTGTGCAGCCCTGTTCTAGCTTGAAAGCGACTGTGGACAAACATTTAAAATGTTCAAATTGTGATGAACAATCAACTACATTTCCAAAGAGCAAAGACAATTTCATTAAATGTAGTGACAGTAGGCCAAATTGTATTAGACCCTCACCATTAAAGGCTCTGTGGCTTCCACTGTGGAGTCACTTAAAGTTCCTGGGCACCACCATATAGCCAGGGATCTAAAGTGGGAGATGAATAGGGTCTTCACTGCAGAGAAAGCATGACAAAGAATGTTCTTCCTGAGACAGCTCAAGAAATTCAACCAGCAGTTCTACACACCAACCATCCTCACAACATCCATAACCATCTGGTTTGGTCTCTCCCCCTCAGAAGAACGAGCCAAATTCCTGAGCATTATCAGAAGAGCAGGGAGGATCACGGGATGCAGTATGCCAATGCTTCAGGACATCAGCCACAGCAGGGTGATGAAGCGCACTGGCAAAAGCAACAACCCCTCTCCTCTGGTAGAAGAATCAAGACCATCAAAATCAGCAAAACCAGACAGGCTAACAGCTTCTTTCCCAGAGCTGTAGCTCATTAACCATAGTGGACTCTTCACACTGAGCCAACAAGCCTTTCCTACAGTAATACAGTATAACTCCTCCTGTAGCATAAGATTGCTCTATGAATACATGGCGCTTCCTGCATTCGCACTGCACTGTTCATATTCACAATCAAAGTCATGCAGTCATTTGACACAGGAAACATGCACGGATGCAAATTACATACAGCGACAAGCATGGGTAATCCATAAAGACGTGCAACAGTTTGGGCGCCCCTGGTCAAATGCTGTTTGGTTGAAAGTGGAGTGAAAATAAATACAAATCCTCTACAAAGAGCACACAGTTCACTGCATAATTCCTGGTTTTATGTACTCAATTTTACATATTGGGAGAAAAAAATCAAGATAAAATGTGTCCGGCTCAAAAGTTATGACTAATTTTGTATTTTAAGTTTTAGTTTTTCCCAGTTTGTTAAACTCTTTGAAAGGTGCACTAAAATGTGCATATTGTATATATATATATATATATATATATATATATATATATATATCACAGAATATCTACTTTCCTTCTCTCCATCAGAGAGCTTGCAGACATGATGGAAAGGAAGCAAGGCCAGGAACATTGGAGGTGGATTCAAACTGTTCTATCATGGTGTAGAGAGGAAGAGAAATGGAGTAGGGATAATCCTAAAGGAACAGCTTGGGAAAAGTGTTCTGGATGTAAAGAGAGTGTCAGACAGGATCATGAGCCTGAAGCTGGAGGTTGATGGTGTAATTTTGAATGTGGTCAGTTCATATGCACCACAGGTTGGTTGTCAGTTAGAGGAGAAAGAGGAATTTTGGAGTAAGATGGATGAAGTGGTAGATGGTGTCCCTAGAGAGGAGAGATTAGTGATTGGTGCAGACTTCAATGGACATGTTGGTGAAGGGAACAGGGGATGAAGAGGTGCTGGGTATGTATGGTGTGAAAGACAGAAATGCAGAAGGTCAGATGGTTGTAGATTTTGCAAAGAGAATGGAAATGGCTGTGGTGAACACGTATTTTCAGAAAAGGGAAGAACACATACAAGAGTGGAGGGAGGTGCACACAGGTGGATTATATCCTTAGCAGGAGATGCCACCTAAAGGAGATTGGAGATTGTAAAGTGGTGCCAGGGGAAAGTGTAGCAAGGCAGCATAGGGTGGTTGTCTGTAGAAACAAAGAAGAGGAAGAGAGTGAAGACAGAGCCAAAGATTAGATGGGGGAAGCTGAAGGAGGAGGATGGTTGCAGGCAGTTCAGGGAAAAATTGCAACAGGCCCTTGGGGGCAGTGTGGAGCTACCTGAGGACTGGGAAACTACAGCTAAGGTGGTGAGAGAAACTGGCAAGAATGTGTTGGGTGTTTCGTCTGGTCAGAGGAAAGAAGACAAGGAAAGTTGGTGGTGGAATGAGGAAGTCCAGGAGAGTATTCAGAAGAAGAAGGCAGCTAAGAAAAAGTGGGATAACCAGAGAGATTAAGGAAGTAGGCAGGAGTACTGTGAGGCTAGTCGCATAGCAAAAAGAATGGTGGCGAAGGCAAAGGCTCAGGCCTATGATGAGCTGTATGAGAGGCTGGACAGTAAAGAAGGAGTAAAGGACTTGTATCGTTTGGCTAAACAGAGAGATAGAGCTGGAAAGGATGTACAGCAGGTTAGGCTGATAAAGGATAGAGAGGGAAATGTACTAGTGAGTGAACAGAGAGTGTTGAGTAGATGGAAGGAGTACTTTGAAGAACTAATGAATGAGGAAAACGAGAGAGAGAGGAGGACGAGGGGAGAGACAGTGGATCAGGAATTGCAGAGAATTAGTAAGGTGGAAGTGAGGGCAGCTTTAAAAAGGATTAAGAATGGAAAGTCAGTTGGTCCAGATGACAGACCTGTGGACGTATGGAGATGTTTAGGAGAGAAGGCAGTGGACTTTTTAACCAGGTTGTTTAACAAAATCCTGGAGAGTGAGAGGATGCCTGATGAGTGGAGAAGCAGTGTACTGGTCCCCATTTTAAGAACAAGGGTGATGTGCAGAGCTGCAGTAACTACAGAAGTATAAATTTGATGAGCCACACCATGAAGGAAAGAGTTGTTGAAGCAAGGCTACGGCGAGAGGTCCAGATCAGTGAGCAGCAGTTTGGTTTCATGCCCGGAAAGAGTACCACAGATTCAATTTTTATATTGAGAGTGTTGGTGGAGAAGTACAGAGAAGGTCAGAAGGAGCTACATTGTGTCTTTGTGGATCTAGAGAAGGGTGCCAAGACAGGAACTGTGGTACTGTATGAGGAAGTCAGGTGTAGCTGAAAAGTATGTTAGGGTGGTGCAGGACATGTATGAGGATAGTGAAACAGTGGTGAGGTGTGCATTTGGAGTGACAAATGGTTTCAAGGTGAAGGTAGGGTTACATCAGGGATCAGCTTTGAGCCCCTTCTTGTTTGCAATGGTGATGGACAGGTTCACAGATGAGGTCAGGCAGGAGGCTCCATGGACCATGATGTTTGCAGATGACATTGTAATCTGTTGTGAGAGTAGAGAGCAGGTGGAAGAGAATCTGGAGAGGTGGAGGTTTGCACTGGAGAGGAGAGGAATGAAGGTCAGTAGAGACAAGACAGAATACATGCATGTGAATGAGAGGGAGGCAGGTGGAAAGGTGAAGATGCAAGGAGTAGAGGTTGTAAAGGTGGATGACTTCAAATATCTTGAGTCAACCATTCAGAGCAATGGACAGTGCAGAAAAGAGGTGAAGAAGAGGGTGCAGGCAGGATGGAGTGGGTGGAGACGGATGTCAGGGCTGATGTGTGACAGAAGGATAGCAGCAAGAGTGAAAGGGAAGGTTTACAAGACAGTAGTGTGTCCTGCTATGATGTATGGTTTGGAGACTGTGGCTCTGTCTAAAAGACAAGAGGCTGAGCTGGAGGTGGCGGAGATGAAGATGCTGAGATTTTCGTTGGGAGTGACAAGGCTGGACAAGATTAGAAATGAGCAGATCAGAGGGACAGTGAAGGTGGAGCAGTTTGGAGATAAAGCCAGAGAGGCCAGGTTGAGATGGTTTGGACATGTGTTGAGGAGGAATAGTGGATATATTGGTCAAAGAATGTTGGAGATGGAGCTGCCGGGCAGAAGGAGAAGAGGTAGATCTCTTACCTAGAGAAGGTTTATGGATGTAGTGAAGGTGGACATGGAGATGGTTGGTGTAAAAGTAGAGGAGGCAGTGGATAGGGCAAGATGGAGGCAGATGATCCGCTGTGGCGACCCCTAAAGGGAGCAGCCGAAAGAAGAGGAAGATATATATATATATAATATCATACTTAGGTTTACTCTAAAGAAGTCTGGAGATTCCATGAGGAAGGTGAAATTTTCTCCATTGTTATTTTGAGATAACAAGTTAACTATCTTGTGATCTCAAGATAACAAAGTTGCTGTCTTAAGATAACAAGTTAACTCTATTGTGATTTCAGGTTCTCAAGATAAAGTTGTTATCTTAAGATAAATTAAATATCCTGTGATCTCAAGACCTCAAGAAAACAAAGCTATCTTAAGATAAGATAATGAACTTGTGATCCCCCAAAAAAACTGTTACGTTGAGATAACAAGATAACTACGTTGTGATCTCAAGATATCAAAGTTGTTATCTTAAGATAGCAGGTTAACCATTTTGTGATCGCAAGACCTCAAGAAAACCAAGTTATCTTAAGCTAACAAGATAATTTGTGAACAGTTGTCAAGATCACAAATCAATTAACTTGTGATCCCAAGATGAAAAAGCTGCTATTTTGAGATGGAGTAAATTATATTGTGATTCAAGACAACAGAATTGTTATCTTGAGATAACAAGTTAACTATCTTGTGATCTCAAGATCTCAAGATAAAGTTATCTTAAGAAGGTTGTTATCTGAACATAACAAAATAATGAATTTGTGAAGTTTTCTTGAAGTTATCAAGTTAATTATAGAGTGTTAATTATATGAAGATAGAGTTAATTATATTGTGATTTCAAGATAACGATCCGGAAAGTTATAGCAGCAGCTCATGGCTTCTCCAGATTTCTGTAGTTCTCCCTGTACAGGCTGTGATTATTTTTTTTTTTGTTTGCAGAGAAAATCAATAAAAAACATAGTTGGACTGGACCTGTTCAAGCCTTTCCACATGACTGATGCTTTTCCACTGAAATACTGTGTAAATTTAACTGTTTAGTATTCATCCCAGCGAGGCAGAAAGATCTGAGAAAAAAAAAAAAAAAGCTCATTTGGAATCGAGCGATAAAGCTAGCAGGGCGAAAGTAGCCTGAATTAGCATATGGCTGGTGAGAGGAGCTGTTAGGGGAACCGTTGCGTGACCGTGTGCGATCTGCCCTTTAAAAACCGATTCTCTCCACAGGCCTCCACCCCATGCTGATCGCAGAGGTTTGCTGCTACAACACGTTTGACAGGCGCTAACCTTTCAGGCTAACGGGCTGAACTTAAACCACAGGGTAACCTGGGGACTGTGGACGGCTCTTTGTCTCGCTTTCGCTCTCTTCATCTTTTTTCCTCCCTCACTGTTGATCTCTGGCTCTCTCCATCTCTGACTCTCCACTTCTCACGGACTTTTTCTCTCTTGACCTTGCCGTCTTTTCTCCGCTGACTCTGAGAGATCAAGGACTGTTGGTTGAGAATATGAGAAAGCAGAGAAAACGCTGCTCAGGTTAGTCAGTTTGTACCACTGGTGTACAACTTTGCTGCTCAGCTGAGAGCTTTGGTGAGCGAATAAGTTATTTTCAAATTCAAGCATTGAGAGTCAAGAATCTTTCGTTGGCACACAAGAATATTGGAGCCGTTTGGATGCTGCACAGCTGTGTGTGGATAAGTCATGAGGTAATCAGAAAGAAGGTGTACGGGAGTCTGTCTACCAATTTTGATCGGTCAGAGATCGCCTTCCTTTGAAATCATTTCCAGCCAAGATGGTCATTAAGTAAAAGCAGCACTTTGGCTTTCGGAATGAATGAATTCGTAATACTAATGCAAATATTTCTTTGCAAACCAAGAGCTAAGTAGGAAAGGAGATTCATGTGCATTTCTGATTGTTCCTGACATTTCAGATAGATTCCTTTAGAAATATGGCAAACATCCAAATCTCAGCTGCAAAGGAAAGGGTGAGCTTGGTCTCCAGTACATACTGTTCAGCCCAAAGCAGCAGGAGGGCAAATGTTACAACTACAGCTTACCCCATAAGCATGGACTGAGGAGCTGTAACAGTAACCAAAAAATCAACGCACAAACAATCATTTGAAACAATGCTGTACAAATAGAACTGAGAATGTCAGCACGAGTTTATATAACTTTATGTACATGACACAGTGTAGTGTATTTATATGGACTCCTAGCTATTACTACTACTAATACTACTGCTATTAATATTAGTAGTATCACAACTCTGTAGGTAGTCTGACCAGAGGAGGATGGGTCCCCCCCTGGTGTGCCTCGGTTTCTTCCTCAGCTCTGAAGGAGGTTCTCCTTGCCACTGTCACCTCTGGCTTGCTCACCTGGGGGTTTTACATTCTTGTAAAGGCTAATGTGGAATTCTTGGAATTCTGTGAAGCTGCTTTGTGACGACATCAGTTGTAAAAAGCGCTACAAATAAATTTGACTTTAAAATTTGACTAAGCTGGTGAACAGAACTGAAGACAACGTCCATTTGTCCAGCGGTGCTGTTGGAAGTAGAAGTTCACCCGCAAGTATTATTAACATATAAGGGCTGATTGAAATCATTGAAATAATGGCTTCAGTTCAAGGCTGTGATGTTAAGTTTGCATCTTTTTCATATATTCTTAAAACACAGGTTGGCCATTTCTTTCTTTGAGGTAAAAAAAAGTGTGAATTGTGAGTTTATCACAATATACATTAGAATAAAGTCGTATTCATAATTCAAATAAACAGAAAAACAATAAAAAGTAACAAGAATTTCTTGGGTCCATATTTTTCCTCGACACCTTCACAGCCGCCACAGAGACTCGTTAATATCATCAATTACATCATGAGCTCAATTTACTGAGCACTGATTGGTCAAACCAGGAGCTGCTTACATATAATACTGGACTTCCGGTATTACACACAAACATCCAGAAAATCACTGTTTTATATATATATATATATATATATATATATATATATATATATTTATATATATATATATATATATAAAATCTAAAATTTTGTTTATTCAAATATTAACACTTTTCTCAGCAAATAAACAAATAAATACACAAGTAAATAGACATTGAAAATATGTCTTAGGTGACTAAGACTTTTGCATTACTGTATATCAAGATCCTAAAGCCAAAATGTCTTATTTTTGTTATTGTACTTTATAATTCTTAAAGCAGTCCTATGTACGTTTTTAACAGCTGTTGCACTTCGGTCCCCTTCCCCGAGTGGATGAATCTGAGGACTGAAAGAGAATTTAAAGAGAACTCAGTCAACACTTGGTGAAGGATGTGTCTTCCTCTGAATGATCTGCTATTGCCGTAATATCTTCACAAGTATAATGTTGATTTTGCTGCATTTGAGACCTAAGGCCATATATATGTGTGTGTATATATATATATATATATATATATATATATATATATATATATATATATATACTGCTCCTTCCTTCAGAGACTTTCATGCAAAAGCGCCACGTTTGACTGGAGGAGCTGGTTCTTACAGCCGCAGGAAAAGGGCAAGGTCTACTCTCCGCCTCCCTTTCACTTTTCCCAGATCGTGCCTTTTTTTCCGAAATGAAAATATAATGAAGCGTTTGCGAGCGGAGGCCGCTGGCGGCTCACGGCTATTCGCTCTGGCAGTGATGGCCTCTTGAGCTTTAAAAGCTCCAGGTCCTAGTCAGATCCATTCCAGGCGCACTCCAGCTGAAATGAAACGTCCACCACTTCAGACAAATGGATCACGACAGAACAGAGTCAAGGCACACAAACAGGAACTCGCACTCACCGCACTTCGGAATATGACAGGACTCTGAAATATTTCCAGGCTCTGATGTGATTTTGAAAAAAAAAACAAAAACACTTAATTTGGTACTATGGGTTTTATGATTGCGATTTTTTTTATTTACTGCTTCGGTCAAGCGCGGTGACCAGGTATTCAATCGGGGGGAGTGTATACGTAGATGGGATTAGGCAGATTATCTGTCAAGCCAGTCAAGTAAAACATGAAAGAGAGCCAAAGAGAGAGAGAGAGTGAAGAAAGTGGGAAAGAACAAAGCCAAGCTTCTGTCCACGTTGGCATCAGAGAGTTAACAGATCACAGGTGTACCTCCAGTCTCTTCATTTACATCCAAATGATTCGCGCCCAGGCTGGCTCTAAATCCACCGATAAGACCCATCAAAGCTGTGAGTAGGGAAGAGGGGTCCGGGTTTTTCACAGGGAGTCCCAGGGCATGTCCCACCACCAAAAATGCCCCCCTCCCTCCTCCCCTGGGGACGTAATTGCCATTCTGCAGCCGCAGCAGAGAGCAGCGGAGGGTGCAAAATAAGCTTCTCTAGCTGGGCTTGGAGCCAGACAGTGGCATACAAAGAAAGGGAGTCTGGCGTAGGGGTGATTTGGTTCTTCTCCCAAATCAGCGCTTGAAGGAATAGTAACAATTCCGCTCTTACCCCAAACGTAGTCAATCAACCAAAGGTTTGCTTCATTAGTTTAGTCAGTGTGGCAGGTAATCTCTAATAGACTCGGTCATGTGGTTTCTGACACCGTATGCCATACTGTAATCTATATATAAAAAAAAAATATTAAGACATAAAGAATATGGGCCTCCTAACAACCACCTGCAAAACCTGGTAGACCACCATCAGATAAACAGAACTGAAAGCTTTCATCTTAGAAATATGGTACAATGCTAATTAAGCCATGACTCATTCTCCACATTAGCCTGCAGTGCAAAACTAAAGGAGCAGAAATCTGATGTATATACAGTACTGAGCGAAGGTTTTAGGCACCCAAGACACATTTTCAAAATCTATTTATCTGTGTAGTTTGTGTTTATCTGTGTTGGTGTTTATTTGCTGAGAATAGTGTTAATATTTGAATAAGCAAAATGTAACAAATATTAATTATTAATGATTTTATATATACCTTGACCCTGACGGAGAAGCGGCTTAGAAAATGGATGGATGATATTATATATATATATATATATATATATATATATAAGTGATTTTCTGGATGTGAGTGTGTTTGTTTACCCATTTCCAGGCCTCTCCTCAAGGAAGCCCAGTATTATATGTAGTTATAAAGCAGCTCCTGGTTTGACCAATCAGTGCTCAGTAAATTGAGCTCATGATGTAACTGATGATATTAACAAGTCTCTGTGGCGGCTGTGAAGGTGTCCAGGAAAAATATGGACCCAAGAAATTCTTGTTACTTTTTATTGTTTTTCTGTTTATTTGAATTATGAATACGACTTTATTCTAATGTATATTGTGATAAACTCACTGCTGAGGTCAACTGTTTAAACATTTGCTTAGATACCTAAAACTTTCCCACAGTACTGTAGATGTGTATTAACTGTGAAAAGTACATTTTCTCCTCCTTTAACCGTGTGCATATGGGTGAAGAGACGGAAAGGATTACCGAGCTGTTAAAATCAGTCTTGACATAATGCGGGTCGTGGTCTGAAAAACTAACGGGATGGGATTTGGCTCATTGAAATGCTGATGCAGGCTGCCAGTGTTAACAGCGCTGGCTCAAGAGGGTGTGAGGTGCAGGGGTTTCCTACCCTCTGCTGGCTGTTTTAGTTAAATAGATTGATTGTTGACCAGGGAGAAAGGAGCAATATACTGGACTGTGAGCAGAATGCTTAAGGAGGGAGCTCAGAGAAAAATGTAATTTGCACAATCCAAGTATCGTCGCTCAGCCAAGACATATTTGAGGTCTGAAGTTTCTGTAGTTTTACACTGAAACTTAGTAATCTGCATCTTGGAATCTGCGTGCCAATGCCATCATGCAGTTGCCTCAAGCTTAACATGTTGCATGACCTACTTTTATCTATTAAAAGCAAAAGAATGGACAAAATTCAAGCTTCAAGACTATATTTGCGACTTTTGTGGCCTCTTGTTAAGATATTTTCAGTCACAGTGTCTGGCGAGTTGAATCGGTTTGCTGGAAAAAATGATCAAATTTCCAGGCATTTATTGGTTGTTGTGCAAAAACATGTGCTATCACATGATAGTCCAAACACTAACCATCCCATGTTCTCAGAAACCTTGAAATAAAAGCTCTTAACTAAAGAAAACATGTTTTTGGCTGATAGCACCGCTGCTAATGTTTTATGTTCTCCATATTCATGGCTGCTTTAGACTTAAAATCAAAATTGTGTAAAGCTTCTTAACACCTCGTGATGCACTCAAGATTTAACCTTCATGAACAGCAAACCTGAACTGCTCTACAGCTTCATCGCCAATAAGTATGAGTTAAAAAGGCAGAAAATGAACAAAAAAGCTCAGGAGTGAATGTAATAAAAATGTTTTTTTTTCACCTACTTGTTGCTTACAGTTTTTCATAGAAATATGCAGGAATATTATTCCACAGTTCAGTCTTAGAATTTGGTTTCTGCTTCTCATATTCAGACTGATCAGTTTATTAAACCTTGGATATCCAGCTTTGGTGTTGTAGCACAAATCTGGCAAGAGTGAACAAATAATGATTACTTTCCGATAGGGAACATAATCAGATACAGGCATTTACATGGCTATTATTCTTCTATCTAACAGATTATCTACAGGATTACCCACCTCGTTCAAACAGATAGAAATTGAACTGTATGACTGACCATGTTTGGTGTATAGATGGACATTTTCTATTCTTATTGAACTATTAGTGGGATTATTAACAGATCGTCAGGCTACATGTAAATGTGGGTAAAAAGGGTGAAACTCTTGGGACAATGGGCTGGCCATCCCAGGGTCTAGACCTCCACATCACTGAATGCGTTGAATGTATTTGGTATTAATTGGATAGTGAGAAGGAGAAAATGCAACCGACTTCTAAGACTGAACTTTAGAAGTGTGGAAAAAAATATTCATGCAGATTTCTTTGGAATTGGTTCAAACCCATAGCACTGACTTTTTCGGGGGATGTTTTCAGGTCTGAAGCAAGAGTGGAGCTTGATTTTCTCTAAATACTGTTTCTCTGGAGGGGACAGTTTTGGCGGTCTGTCAGGTGTTGCAGGTGGTTGTTAGGAATTCCATCATTGTCTTTTAACTTCAGCTTAGGAAACTCCAGCTTTTCATTTTACGTTCTCCTTCCTTATGCAAGAGAATAATCTTTATTCCAATCTCACACAGAAAAATAAATAACTTGTGCTTAATGCTTGTTTTGACTGGAAATTAAATACAAATAAATGAAGGGCGGTCTGACTGCACAGTACTGCAGAGCTTGAGGATGTCAATAATGATCTACTGTCTCCAGTGGCCTACAGCCTAACCGCAGTAAAAGAGCTAACGCAGACGCAGCCAGACCCAGATGCTGTCTCAGACAGAGGGTCCTGTGTATGTGTTTCTGTACAGATTCTGAACAGTCTGAACTCTCTTTTCTCAGTGTGCCAATGCCCTGTAGCAGCACACACACATACACAAACACTCGCACTTCTCTGGCTGCTCTCTTCCGAACACACCAGCATCATTTCCACAACTGCACTGAAGCTATAAATAATAGCTCTCATTTCTCTTTTAGCCGCGAGTTTGCTTTAACAAAGCGCCATGCTTGCATCATTTACAGCACATCAAAAAAGTCAAAGAAGAGAGATAGAGAAACAGATACTCATTTTAATATTGTTTTATGATCCTTTTTAAGAACTGTAGCATCGCAGAACCTGCAAAGTAACTTAGTAAATTCTACCAGGGGGCAGTCATGGGCTGGAGGTTAGGGAACCAGCCTGGTGACCAGAAGGTCGTCGGTTCGATCCCCTGAGCCGACAGCACATGTCTGAGGTGTCCTTGAGCAAGACACCTAACCCCCAACTGCTACCCAGGGGCTGGAGATTGGGCTGCCCACCACTCCAGGCAAGTGTGCTCACTGCCCCCTAGTGTGTGTGTCTATTCACTAGTGTGTATGTGATGTTTCACTTCACAGATGGGTTAAATGCAGAGGTGAAATTTCCCCGTTGTGGGATTAATAAGGGTCTCTTAATCTTAATGTTTTTCCTGCACAGTCACTGAACTGGACATGCGCATGATTTGTTGTTATTGCTTCAGAATGAGGGCCAATCATGTTTGGCAAGAAAAAAGACAAGAGGCTGTCATGTTTTAGCTTTGGAAGAGGACATCCTGCTCATGTGATTCAAGGCTGTTAAGTAGATGAAATGCAAGCAAACCCGAAAGATCTTCCATGCACAATGACCACTTAATAGGTGCAATATAACGCCCTTATTTGCTCACACGCTTTTTGTATGTGAATACATACTTAGTGATACAGTCAGCCAGTAATTCATGCACTGTCTGGGTAAATCAGAGGGGGTGCTTCACTATCATCAGTGGTGGTCGTGGAAAAGAGATCACTTAATAAACTTATGGCTGTCCTGGAAAACACACCACTCCCCTCCATGGCCTTCTGAACAGACAGTGGAGCACCTTCAGCAACAGACTCATTCAGCTCCACTCTGTTAAGGAACAATACAGGAGATCATTGGTGCCTTGAGCGATCCACTGTACAGCACCTCGTCACTGTGCTGGGACATTTTTACAGGGTTTAGTCACTTGATTCATTCACTGGATGTGACTGCATTGCCACTTGCACAATATTTGTGCAATTTTACTCCCTTATTTTTGTAGTGCATATTATATATATGTAGGGAGTGGACTTATTGTCTCACACACACACACACACACACACACACACACACACACATGGATCCTACAGCTGACCACAGTATAAAGTCACTTATCTATTGCTGAAAGCGTCCTAAGCCTGGGGTTGGAAAGTCTCACACCACAACTACAGTGCCTCACTAGCATTTTCCTGCAGTTGAATAGCACCAGTCCAGTCCAGGCAGCCTCATAACTGCAGTGCAGTGTCATCCAAGTGGCTTCCAAGTGCCCAGGCAGTCATGTAGCTGCGATGAGAGGCCTTGTAGCCGTGCCGTAGCGCTGACCACTACCGGTCCAGGCAGCCCCACAGCTGCAGTGCAGCGTCAAACAAACAGCCCGCGCAGGCTGCGATGTCACGTCGATCATGTCCTCAGTCCAGAGAGCCTTGTAGCCGTGATACAGCATCACTCTAGCAGCTGGTCCAGGCTGCATCATAGCTGTGATGTAGTGTCACCCAAACAGCCAGCCCAAGACACCTCTGAGCCAAGGGCGGAAAATGCTCCCGGCTGCCACCTCAGTGGATATGATGGCAAATTCCTCAGCCAGCAGGGAAATATCAAACCACACGTACCTACTGCTGAGCTGTTACACACACACACACACACACACACACACAGACACACACACACACACAACTGTGGTTCCATTAACTTTCCACTTGAATGTCATCAAACCACTGAGGGGATCTTTGCTACGGCTTTGGAGGTTTTTCCATTCCAATGGTGTTTAATAATGTTTTCTTTGGTAACTTCAGGAAGCTCCTTCACCTTCACCATGACTGCTTTTTCCAGACCGCTGGCAACATCTTTCGTGTTGCATTTTGCTACATTCGTCTTTAGAACTGGACTAGTTTTTACTTTTGAACTTTACATATAAGTATATTTTACATTTTCTAACAGTACCCGAATACTGAATACCATAGTAATTTAGCAAACTTAGGAAAGTTCAAGCACATTCCAAACTCCTGTTTAATGCTTGGCTGTGTAGTGTTTTGTGTCTACACAGATCTGCCTGAGATTCCTGAGTGTTTTAGAGCAGCTTTGAGGAAAAACAAGATATCTGCTCAGATGTAAACGATTAAGTGCAGCAAATCTGCCTTGTGAATGCACAAACACACGCTGTTGAACAGAGAGAGAGAGAGAGAGAGAGAGAGAGAGAGAGAGAGAAAGGCAGGGAGACCTTGGCTCTTTGAGAGACCTGAGAGGCCTGTTTATCCCAAAGTGAGGCTATGCCTGCTGCAGATAAAGAGATAGCAAAGAATAAAAACCCTGCCCTCATTCAATGATATTGCCCCCCCCCCCCACCCCCACCCCCCACCACTCAAGATCAGCTCAAGAACAGCATAGAGAGCTTCATGGAATGGGTTTCCATGGCTGAGCAGCTGCATCCAAGCCTTACATCACCAAGCGCAATGCAAAGCGTGGAATGCAGTGGTGTAAAGTGCCGCATTGTGCCAAGTGTAAAGTTTGGTGGAGGGAGGATTATGGTGTGGGGTTGTTTCTCAGGAGTTGGGCTCGGCCCCTTAGTTCCAGTGAAAGGAACTCTTAAAGCTTCAGCACCAAGAGTTTTTGTACAATTTCATGCTCCTAACTTTGTGGGAACAGTTTGGGGACTGCCCCTTCCTGTTCCAACATGACTGCACACCGGTGCACAAAGCAGGTCCATAAAGACATGGATGAGCCAGTTTGGTGTGGAAGAACTTGACTGGCCTGCACAGAGTCCTGACCTCAACCTGATAGAACACTTTGGGATGAATTAGAGTGGAGACTGTGAGCCAGGCCTTCTCGTCCAACATCAGTGTCTGAACTCAAAAATGTGCTTCTGGAAGAACGGTCAGAAATTCCCATAAACACAAAGTTGAAGCTGTTATAGCTGCAAAGGGTTGGCCAACATCACATTAAACCCTATGGATTAAGAATGGGATGCCACTCAAATTCATATGCATGTAAAAGCAGACGAGTGAATAATGTAGTGCATGTTATGGCATACAATATAGTATTTATATATATATATATATATATACACTCAGCTGTTAAATTGCTTGCTAACACAAATAGCTAATCAGCCAATCACATGACCGCAACTCAGTGCATTTCGGCATGTAGAGGTGGTGACCGAGCATCAGAACGGGGAAGAAAGGGGATTTAAGTGACTTTGAACGTGGCGTGGTTGTTGGTGCCAGACGGGCTGGTCTGAGTATTTCAGAAACTGCTGATCTACTGGGATTTTCACGCATAGCCATCTCTAGGGTTTACATAGAACTGTCCGAAAAAGAGGAAATATCCAGTGAGCGGTCAGTTGTGTGGATGAAAATGCCTTGTTGATGTGATGTGTCAGAGGAGAATGGGCAGACTGGTTCCAGATGATAGAAAGGCAACAGGAACTCAAATAACCAACCAAAATCTCTGAGGAACGTTTCCAACACCTTGTTGAAAGTGAGCCACAAAGAAAGACAGTTCTAAAGGCAAAAGGGGGTCCAACCTTTTACTAGGTGTACCTAATAAAGTGGCCTGTGTATATAATATAATATACAGGTAATGACTATCCATATATGCAGAGTTTCATTCCATATTCTCAAGTTTTATTCCATATGTTCAGAGATCTTGAAGTATTGAATATATGGACGTTCTTATGGAAGTTCTTTATTTTTCAGAAGTTGACTTCTGAGGAGATATGTAAATTCAGTGGCATGCGGAAGGGGGAAGTGGTAAGAATTAAAATGCATAAATTATGTTTCCAAAGCTGGAGGTCAGTGGCCAGTGAATGGGCATACACATGGAGAAGGAATATTCTGGATGCTCGTCACTCTGGGTTACAGCACACCTGATGTTATCACTGTAGTCAGTGCTAAACTTTGGGTGCTATTTTGCCCTACGTTTCTCAGTTCCTCTTCACACACAGCTCATGTGAAGTCGTCAGATCTGTTTTCTGTTGCAATGACACAAAAAGTGGCAAGCCATATTTTTTTTAGGCCAATATTTGAGAGTGTGAAAAGCTGCTGAAAGTAAGGCTTGATTGATTTAAGCTCGGGTGCGTTTTATGTTTTAATTACGGCCTCTTTTATACTTCTGTCTCCTCTCACTTCAAGCCATGCAGGTTGAATCTTCAATCCATTACGATTAAAAAGAAAAAAGTGCTTTGAATTTGGACACACTTCTGCGCTTTACATGGAGAAGCGGCTGGCGCATTTCTTTTTCGCAATTAAGACGTTCCACATTCAAGAACTCATTTGAATAGTTCTTGGCTCTTTGAGACAAACATATCAGGGCTTCCCTGATTGCATCCAACTAAGTGTTTATTTATTCATGGGCGTAAATAAACGGGAAAAGTGAAATTAGGCAGAGAAGTGAAACTAGTAGAACTACTTTTTTCCCGCCCAAACACCTAAAATTAGCTTATATAGTCATGCCAAACTCCCTTCAAAGGCTGAGAGCTGATTCAGGCTAATTGGCAGGGTGGCCAAGGACATGTGCAAGTCCAAATTGAGGTTAGAGTCATATAGGTAGACATTGAGACACTGAGGTGCAATTCAAGCCTCCGGTGTGCAAGTCTGAGATGAGTTTTGAATTGTTGGGGTGTGAATCCGAGTTAAGCCTCAAGTCTCTGGGTTGTGAGTCTGAGTTGAGTCTCAAGTCTCTGGAGTGGGAGTCCAAGTTGAGTCTCAATCTCTGGGGTGGGAGTTCAAGTTGAGTCTCTAGTCTCTGGGGTGCGCGTCTGAGTTGAGTCTTGAGTTTCTGGGGTGTGAGTCTGAGTTAAGTCTCAAGCCTCTGGGTGCGATTCTGAATTAAGTCTCAAGTCTTTGCGGTGCAAGTCCGAGTTGAGTTTCGAATCTCTGGGGTGTGAGTCTAAGTTGAGTCTCAAGTCTCTAGGTTGGGAGTTCAAGTTGAGTCTCAAGTCCTTGCGGTGCAAGTCTGAGTTCAGTCTTGAGTCTCTGGTGTGTGAGTCTGACTTGATTCTTGAGTCTCTGGGTTGTGAGTCTGAGTCGAGTTTAGAGTCTCTGGGGTGTGAGTACAAGTTGAGTCTCAAGTCTCTGGGATGTGAGTCCGAGTTGAGACTCGAGTCTCCGGGGTGCAAGTCTAAGTCTAGTCTCAAGTCTCTGGCTTGCGAATATGAGTCTTGTCTTAAGTCTTTGAGGTGTGAATTCTAGTTTTGAGTCGGAGACTCAAGTCTCTAAGGTGCAAGTCCAAGTTCAGTCTTCTCAAGTGCTCACGGCTTTAATAATGAGGCATACTTTATAGAATAAACTCTAGTCTGAAGGACAGACCTGAAGTGCCAAAAAGCAGCAAATAAGCTACCATTGCTGATTCATAACTTTTGCTTCTTTCCTTTAAAAACTGCATGTAGGGCGTGTAGCATTTAGCTTTCTTACTTCCTGAGGTTATTCTATGACAAATTGCTTGTTATATGAAGCCATCTATCAAATATTACATAAACCTGATACTATGGTGAGCTGTGAGGAGAATGGCTTTACAATTAGTGCTGTTTACCTTGCTTGATTTCTGCCTCTTGGCTCCTGGCTGACTCAGTGGAGCTTTCCCCCTAGCTATCTCGAAGGTCAGAGCGAGTTTATCTTTCTTGCTGCTTTCTGAAAGGATGAGTTGGACTGGAATGTGAGTGAATTATTTGGCATTCATTGCAGATAGTTCACTGACTCAACAACAACAACAAAAACAAGAGTACCCAACTTGCATCATAGCAGTGAATCCACTTGCCAAGGTAATAATGTAAACATTCACTGCAATAACCATGGTGCATTTGCCTTCAAACCCCAACAATGCACATGGACATAGTAAAACTGAAAGTTGAAATCATGTAAAAAAGTTACTACTATTTACTACTACATGGGGCAGTCGTGGGCTGGAGGTTAGGGAGCCAGCCTCATGACCGGAAGGTCGTCGGTTTGATCCCCAGAGCTAACAGCACATGACTGAGGTGTCCTTGAGCAAGACACCTAACCCCCAACATCCGGGGATGCTATGGATTGGGCTGCCCACCACTCCAGGCAAGTGTGCTCACTGCCCCCTAGTGTGTGTGTGGGTGTGTGCTCACTAGTGTGTATGTGATGTTTCACTTCACTGATGGGTTAAATGCGGAGGTGAAATTTCCCAGTTGTGGGACTAATACAGGTCACTTAATCACTTACACTTGGATTGGCTGTCCCTAAGTTTAGTTTTGTAAGAGTCAGAGTTGATTCATGTGTCAGTGAAGCAAGAATTTGAGTCGAGTCATGAATCAGTTCAATGCGAGTCACAAGTCAGTTGAGCATGCATCCAAGTTGAGTTGGGAGTCAGTTTAGCCTGAGTTGAGTCGGGAGTCAAGTTTGAATCTTGAGTCAATGACGCATGAGTTTGAGTTGAGACGGGAATCAGTTAATTGTGGGTCAGTTTGGGAGTTGGTTAAACTTAAGTCAGAGTCACGAGTCAGTTAAGTGCAAAATCAAGTTGACTCAATTAAGCGTAACTTGAGTCGTGAGTCAGTTAAGCACGTGTCTGAATCAATTTGGGATTCAGTGTGCTTTCCTGCTCCCGAGTGGTGCATCTGTCTAAGCGTTGGCCCTATTATCAGGAGATAATGAGTTCAATCCCAGGTGATGCTACAGCCATCCATGGCCCTGAGTCCAAGAGAACATAACTGGCCTCACTCTCTCTGGGTGGGTAGGATGCCCACTCCCATCACTCAGTGCAGTACAAGTGAGCTCAGGCATCTGTTAGCTGACATAACAGAACTTGAGGTTGGCGGTTCCTTCCGACCACTTTCGGCTACCCAGTGACGGTGCGTGAGAAGCAGAAGCAGAAAAGAAGCAGTGGTGCTTCACAGGTCTCGAAGGAAGCCTGTGCTAATTGTTTCGTCCACTAAGCATTTGTGATCAGTGGACGATAAAATGCAAAGAAGCTCAGCTTAAAGAAACGGAGATTCTTCAAGGATTCTTTAGTAAAGAAGATGGTTCTATTTAGAACCCGGAACGCTCAAAGAACCCTCTGCATGCTGCATGATTAAAGGGTTCTTTCCATCATGAAAACATACTTCAGACTGATGGAGTCAATTGATTCAATATAGAACATTTTTGAAAAACGTTCTATGCATCACTCCTTTTGGCTGACATATTAAGCCCTACAATGAGTCTAGAAGAGCCCCAATGGGAAAATACTGCTTCCTTTAGAGGCGTCATGCAGCCAAAAGCTTAAATCATAGCTAATTAGTTCATCTTGAGATTGAAGATGAAACTGTGATTATCATGAAAGTCTGTCTTTAATCACAAGCGATGTGCTAGATGTGCGTGTTGAAAGCTAACCCACTTATGATAATAACATACTGTGAAGACACTGGTGACTTCTTTTTAAAGAAAATATACTTCATTCATGCTTACTTGAATGTCAAATTGCAAGATTTGAAAGGTTATAAACGCACATCTAAATCAACATGAAGTGCCCAGTCAACCCAACTCTTGGTCTGGTCTGTTGGTGAGTTGGAAACAGAGCTACCGCCTTCTGACAGGAATCCATCTCCGAAACTATGCAGCCCCAGTGGAAAATCTTCTAATTCCCCAATTAATGTGGACGTGAGAGAGACAACAGTACTTGGCAATGAAAACAAGCTGGGGTTGTTAACTAGGATGAGTTGTCAACTCTGCAGGTGGCGTGGGTGGTGGAGGTGGTTCTTAAAGAGGGTCTGCCAATGAGCGCAATGTGCATGTTGCGTCCGAACACCCCTAATTCAAAAAACCCTAATTCAAAATAACATTTGGAAATAGTCTAAAATACTTGGGAGAACTGGCAATTAAGTGAGTCTACGTAGTCTTTCAAGTGGTGTTGAGGAAACATCAGGGATGAGAATGCATATATGGGGCTGTTGATTGGATTAACAACATTTACATGCACCTCAATCAGCCCTGATTGCAATGGGATTCAATTTATTCGGGGTCCTATTTCACAGGTGCTACTCTGTAGTTTTATTTATATCCGGGCCAGACATGTCAGCTATGTCTTCCCTTGAGAAAATAATGGGCCAAATTCCCCACTGTTTGCTGCCAAGCTTAGCAACGATCTCATCATTTTAGTGCTGTCCAGATACACCTCTTCGTGAGTAGTCCAGGCAATGCTTTGCATTGGAGCAAAAGGTTTTTGACCAGTGCTACTTACTGTATTGGGTCTTCTAATGGTCCATATTGAACTCGTCATGAATCCCTAAAACAATGACTGGTTCGGAGAATCATCTCAACTGTTCACTTGATTTCATTAATTATTAATCAATTTATTTCCAACCATCTGGCCACCATGATGGCAATGGACAATAATCATTTGACCATGTGTGATGCAAATCGGATTTCGTAGAAAACACAACCCACTAGAGACTCACTCATCTGATTTGTTCAGTTGCTATGCAGTTAATTTTAAGACAGAGAAGTTTGGGGGGGGGCTTGCTGAAACCCCTCCTTCTTCCAATCTAATGCCCTATAAATGAATATCCTCACCCTCCTTTCCAATGAAGAAGAGTTCACAATGCCCACCACCACCCCACTTCCTCCCGTTCCTCAGTCCTGCATCAGTCCTACAACAGCTATGAGGGGGAAACTGGCCTTCTTCCTACAGGCAGATGCTGCCCAGAACTCCAGCCCACATTCTCATAGTTCCCCTCCTCCCTCAATAAGTCTTGCGTCATACTACCAGCGCATGTTGAAGGCATGGCCTGAACTCACAAACAGATGAACTAGATAAACCAGTCCAATCTGATAAAGGTTTAAGGCTACTTGTCTAACTAAGATGTGATTATATGAACAGCATTGCCCAACCAAGACCTACTCGCCCCAAGCTTACTGTAATTAAAACATAGTCCAGGTTGATGTTGGCCAGACTATCTGAGATAGATTTGAACATGTAGACACTTAGATCGCTCCACAGACTGTTAGACTGAGTTCTTGCAAGGTGTTGTGGCACTTCCTGCAATACCACACATGTGCTGACAGCTTTGTGACACCCAAATATCTGTATCATGTCAGACCATACTGGAATGCCTGTAAACAGGAATATAACTAGACTGGTCTTTTACGCAACTCTTGGAAACTGGGCTCTGTTTCTCAGGGAGGATTTTTGGACCTGGGGGCCACTTGACCCAAATGTTGAGCCTAATGTGAAAGTTGTTTCCCAGCCTGGGAGTGGTTCAGATAGCCATTCCCTAGTCCTCCTGGATATGGAGGTCATTGTGGCTTGTTGCTGTTGGGTAAAGTGTAGTGGGTAACACCTCTGCCTTCTATGCTATAGACTAGGGTTCAATCCCCACCTGTGCGAGCACCCTACACTATACCACTAGGAGTCCTTGGGCAAGACTCCTAACACTCCCTTCACCTACCTATGTAAAATGGTCAAATTGTAAGGTGTTCTGGATAAGAGTGTCGGCCAAAGGCTATAAATGTAAATGTTACTCCTTTATTCAGGTTTTATAACAGTGGGGAAGGAATTGGAAAGGAGTGCAAGGCTTTGCACAGAGAGTGCAGCCAACAACTCTTGTGCTGTCCTACATGGCTAAAAATCCTTTTCAAGTGAGATTGGTTCCTTGTTTGAAGGTTCCAAAGACATGCATCCAATAATCACTGCTTTGTGTGGGGGTAACCTACCAAAGAAATATATCAATAAAAGGTATGAGCATATTGTCATTTGTCATTGCTGTATTGTCAAAAACATTTACGAGATGAATGTATATTTAATATAAAATTACTCAGAAGGCACTGCAAATAATGTCATATTTTTCAGTGTTTTAAGTGTGTCCACCTTGTGTCACGCATTCGGCAAGCTCTCAAGAAGAGGTGGACTTCACATTTCAGAATCCCATGGGAGATCATATGACTGGGCAACCTCACTCAGACTCTGACTGCGACAGAGACTACATTGCCCATAGTTCAATGGAAGCTCACGTGACTTCTGACTCTAGCTTGTGTGTGTGTCGTCATATGACAGGAGCAGTTAATATATAAGCCCAGGCTTGAGTCGGTTTCTTTGTGAGGTGTTGTTTCCCTTATGGTGTGTTGTTATTCTGATGGCCTGTATTCCGTGTTTTTGACCACTGCTTTGTTTGTCCCGTTTCTTTTCCTTCGTCCTTTTGGTACTTTTGGCCTATCCTGACTGATCTGTGTTTTTGAATTCTTTGGCCTGTTTACCGACAATGACTTTTTTACAAGCTTCAGTCTAAGAAGTTGGTTGCACTTTCTGCTTATCATAATCCAAGCAGTCCCAAGTACATTCAGTGATGTTGTGGTCTGGACTCTGGCTTGTCTTTTCTTCCAAGAACACCAGCAGCTTTCGCAAATGCCCCTTTGTCTTTATTTATATAATTCAATAATGGCTTCACGACAGCTACACAACCTTTCAGATGTATAGCTTTGAGTTGTCCTTTCGCAGTTGAAGGACGGGGATTTGAGGCAATAATGGAGCTTGATTTGTTTTTTGTGGATGCCTAGCAGGTCTTGCTTGGATAGTCCCACTGTCTCAATATATTTTAATAAAACTTGATTTTTTTAACATATTTTCCTTTCCCCTTATATAATCCCCTCAGTTATCTCCAAAAAATGAATTATAGTAGGGATGACAATGGCATCTTACACCTCACACCAATTATGCTTTTCAGATTCCAAATACAGGCGCACTACCATTG
Source organism: Pygocentrus nattereri (assembly GCF_015220715.1). Taxonomy (NCBI): domain Eukaryota; kingdom Metazoa; phylum Chordata; class Actinopteri; order Characiformes; family Serrasalmidae; genus Pygocentrus; species Pygocentrus nattereri. The sequence goes on along the minus strand of NC_051227.1, from coordinate 9,282,048 downwards.
ACCAGGTATTATTTTGGTGATGGACCATTCTTGTTTTAAGTGGCTGAGAAGTGGATTTCAGTTCAACGCTCAAAATAGATTAAGCATTAAACTAATACACTGATCTCACATAATAGTGGTTCCTTGAAAAGGTTTGTGCATTTTGAAGCTACAAAAGGGATTACAAGGGATTTGAATGCAAACTGTACGTTGATATATGTATTTTTCTCTTGTACCCATGGAATTACCACTTAAGCCTAACCACAGTACCACTTCTTTCTAAAACTTCTCGAAAGTTCTTGAATTTTTCAACTTTTGCTTCTGTGAATCACCCACGCTAATAGAAACGTTTGGGCTGATTCAAAGCCGACTAAACCGCCTTCTTGCCTGGAGAGACATGATTTTATTTGATCATTCAGAGAGCCATTTTTCCTTTCACAGTCATTCTCCATTCACCCTTTATTTAGTGCAAATTTGTTCTCTTTTCTTTCCCATGTGCTCTGCAGTCAGCTTTGGCCTATTTCCATCACGCCGGCGCCACGCCGAGCACGCAATGCAAGGACACAATTCATTCAGACACTTCTCTCCATTCCGTGAAAATAACTCCGTCCCCCAGCCGTACGACACATCGATCATTTCTTTTCTCCCCCTGACCTTTCCTGAGACCACTGCGTCTCCTGGCCACAGTATTTAAAACGCAGATGTCAGATGCGGTGAAGTTCCTTTTTGTTTGTTCATTATTACATAAGCTTGTTCTCACAGTGTGTCTACTTCAATGTAGGGTAGCACAGCTCACCTGTCAGCTCGGGCTTGGGAGACGGACAAAGAAGCGCAAAGTCCAGAATGCTCTGCCTCATGCACCGATGACTACAGCTATCATGACTAATTTTAGATCATGAGAATGAATACATGCTGCAAAACGAGGGCATTATATGTGCATTCACTGGCCACTTTATCAGAAACACCTGCCTTGTAGCTCCAGCTTGTTGGTGTACAATTTATATTTACTCTATTTATTCACTAATGGTCAGTTTCTGACCACAAATGAGCTCTTGGCTGGATCTTTTTGGTGGTGTACTACTGGGTGAAGAGGGTGGGGGGGACATTAGGGGTCTATACTGCATCATTGAGCTTTCTTATTAACCAGTTTCTGAAGATGACCTGATATTTGGCAATTAACAAGCTTATTAATGACCAGTCATTAAGAATGGTATGCTGGCACTCTTTATTTTAAAATTTTAAAAGAACTGACCACTGCATTTTTATTTTTTTAGTGATTCATAAAACATAATGCATTCACAATGCATTGTATTGACAATTGTTTGACAACAATTGTTTGGTTTCCTGGTTATTTTGGTTACTCCGCCCCTGATTGTCTCCACCTGTGTTTCCACCTGCCCCTCGTTTACCCTTATGTATTTAAGCCCTGTGTTTTCTCCTGTCTGGTTACTGGTCTATGTCTGAACTGTTTGAATCTTTGTTTGAATTGTTGTTTGTCATTAGATGTTTGCTGTGTAGTGTTCTTAGTTATGTTTGTTCACCCTAAGCTCGGTATTGATTACTGGAACCTGGACTGGCTCAACCATGACCCTGGATTTGTTCTTAATAAACGTTGCTTACCCCAACACATGCGTCTGCCTCCTCTCTCCTTGTCACATGCCCATCATAGTTGCTACACATGAATCAATGCAGCCATGGCATTTCTTAATTAAATTATCCATCCATCCATCCATCCATTTTCTAAGCCGCTTCTCCGTCAGGGTCGCGGGGGATGCTGGAGCCTATCCCAGCAGTCTTCGGGCGAAAGGCAGGATACACCCTGGACAGGTCGCCAGTCCATTGCAGGGCAGACAGACAGACACAGACAGTCACTCACACACTCACACACTCACACCTAGGGGCAATTTAGCATGTCCAATTGGCCTGACTGCATGTCCTTGGACTGTGGGAGGAAACCGGAGAACCCGGAGGAAACCCACGCAGACACGGGGAGAACATGCAAACTCCACACAGAGAGGACCCTGGCCGCCCGGCCGGGGAATCGAACCCAGGCCCTCCTCGCTGTGAGGCGACAGCGCTACCCACCACGCCACCGTGCCGCCCCTTAATTAAATTAATAAAACAAATAATTCGATTTAACCATATTTAAATTTAAACAGTTTGTGGAATTTGATAACCAGTCTCATGTCTTTCAGCTTTACTATTTCAAAAACTCTGCAGTTACAAATTTATTAGAAATTGACTTATTTGTTCAAAATCTGCAGCTAGGTATGCAGTTCAAAAGGTCAGATTGTACAAACAATATTTGAAAAATTCCAATGAAGACTGGTGATAATTATAACATATGAAGGACTCCTGATAAACTCTGACTCCATATCATTTATATAATGTCTGTAGAAAAAGCCACGTTAGACCTCAAAGTGCTTGGACCCCTTGTAATTGCCACGAGGGGAAAACAGTTCCTTCCCAGATGTTTCTAGTCACTTGAACCAAGATAACATACATTACTAGAACTGTGGACAGGGTGGAGAGGGTTTGGGGGGACATAAAAGGGGTTCAAGGCCCTGAACTGGGGGTCCTCTAAAATACAGAAAGTGCAGAGAAGTGAATTAATTTTCCTGTCTTAATTCCTGCTTTATATCTTATCTTTATGTCATGGTTTACTGTTCCTGACTTTACCCTCTTGAGTCCCCCTCCTAATCCTACCTTGTTATCATTGGTTCTGCCTGTGTTTAGTTTGTAGGCTTACTTTCTAAAGTGTTTCTAGGCTCCTTCTGTAAAAGTCATCCATATGTCTCTTTGCCGCTTTGGTCTTACGTTGATTTGAATACGTCTTTGTTCTTTTATGCTTGTTTTGCACAGCCTCTGCTTTGTTTCTTTTAAAAAGTTCCTACTTGCATCATTCATGACAGAAAATAGACTGTCAATAATGAATGTAGTGAATTTGTTTGCGAATGACAAATGATTTGTGGAAGAAAATGAAGTGCCATGTTTAGTTTGTTTTTAATTTATTGTTTGTTTTGTTTTTTTTTTCCCCATCATGTTTTACTTTTGTTGCTAGTAATATCCATTTTTGTCATTTTCGTCTTGTTTTTCTGACTGTATTTTCCTGTTGTTGTTCATTTTGCATGTCTTTGTAGAAGTTTTGTCTTGTTTCATCTTTTTTCTTTTATTTTACCTTTTTGATTTTCCTGTGCTTCAGATTTTGCTGCTCAATAAAGCAAACATGAGCATTGAAAATGTTTTACACAAATGCTGTATTCTGTATGCAGCCTTCTCAAGCAATCAATAAATACTTTAAATAGTAACTTATCATTAATTACAGCTTGTTAATAATAACAGCTATTTGATAGTCAGTAGTACATTAAATATTAAGCATTTATTTAGTTACATAAAAACAGTACATCATATTTATGCTTGAGCACTGTTTTAACTTGTAAATATTTTTCTAGAAATATGTTTCTACTTTGTAATGCATAAACTTGACCTTAAAGATGAATTTTTATTAGGTGTTTAGCTGTTTGAAGCATAGGAATCAATAATTAGGCCTCATACTCTAAAAGTGCAGTTTTAAGTTTTATGTAATTACTAAGATGTTTTATGTATTACACTTAAAAATGGTACATTCATGAAACACATTTGCCATCATTTAAAGATTTAAATGTCAGTGACAAAAACAAATTCAAGTGTTTAACAATTACTTAATCATGAAATATTATTAACAACATGTTAGATAATAATCCAGTTGTTATTCATAGGGACCTGTTAATATCACCTGTAACCAACTTTAGAGTGACTGTTACAATTAGCCCCTCAGTAATCTACAATTAACATAGCCTGATGATTAATTTCTAACCGTTGCACTCACTCCACTGACAAATGTTTTTATTTGTAGCACAAATATGAATCTTGCTAAAATCAGACATGAAAACAGCAGTGGGGTCCTGCCTAAAATACAAGCTCAATAGAAATAGCTATGGTGATATTTATTTATTAATTTGTTTATTAATATTTAGCTCATACGTATTTTATTTGGTAAAGTCTGTTGCCTACTGTAACAACATCAAAAGTTCAACATGCACACAATTTAGTAGACATGTTCTTTTGAGTCCCCTCATTTATTATAAATCCACCAATTTGGGTTCTACTTGTACATAATGGTGCTTGGACCCCGATGAATGCCGCTCACAATGTAATTTGTTTAGCTCTCACAGTTTTTACAGTGCATAGAAATTAGACTAGTTGGTCCTCTTGGTTTCCAACAATCATTTACTCATCACCCTTTTTTCGCAGACTGTTTGAAAGCTGCTGAAGACATATATATATATATATATATATATATATATATATATATATATATATATATATATATATATATATCCAAAAATTAAACCAACTTCACAACTCGTGAAACATGGCTATCTTTCCACTACTGTTATCTTGGATCTAATATAATAAAAATTTAATTCTGTATCCATAATTCTGGCTGAAAAATGTGCATCTGCAACTGCTGCTGTGTTGTGTTGGGGGTTTGAAAACTTTTTTATTTTGGGGGTGGCCTGTTGCCAGCAGAAGAATTTTCCTCCTAGGTCATTTTGGGGTCTATTGCTTTGAGGCGACATCATCTGACAATTGAAAGAAGTAATACAGAGTATCAGGATTCTCAATATTTGGAAAATAAATCTAAATATTTGGTAAGACATTGAGTAAGAATGCATATTTGTTGATGTCTAAATACTAAAAATACTAAAACACACACAGATATTTCATGTTATCATGTTATTTCCTTTGTCCTCTAACTGAAAACTCTTCACATCTACATGATTAAGATGAATGGCATGTTTATCATTGGAAAGAGTACATTTTGCTGAAATTTTAGGGATTTTTAATGAAAAACCAATCTGTGGTTGGCTGTGTCCCACTCTCACTGCTCTAACTGCACACAGGTTATCGGGCTATGCCCCTTTCATTTTTGAACTGCAGGTCCAACATTGACTCTACACCATCATACAAAGAGAACATCAAAGGACAGCAATGAAAACACTTCAGATGTGTTCAGTTATATGGCTCTCTGGATCATAGATGGAATGCTCTTAGCCAGAGAAAACATCATTACCCAAGGCTTGCAGCTTGGGTGGCTTGCTTTTTATGTGTTCTTATCTTTTTTCAGCTGCCTTATTCTTTCCCTTTTTCATTTCATGCTCTTTGTCAATTTGTTTACTCAAAAAAAAGCGGTATAATTTTAATGGTGCTGTCAACGTGGTAATCTGTTTGTGCTTTTTGGTGTGGGATTCTGCATGAATGTAATATTGATTGCCAAAAAAGGAACATCGTCGCTTCATTTCAGTTCCACTTTAGTTTGTAGTACTCCTGTAGTTATATTGGTACTGCTGTAGTTATATTGGTACTGCTGTAGTTATATTGGAAGATGTGTGAATGATAGTTATTGAAAGTTTGAAGCTGGTTTGACAAAGGCAGGGATTACCGGAATGTTAAAGTGGCTGTTTTTAAATTAATTAGAGTTTACAGGAAAGAATGATGTTGTGAGTTTATTTCTGTGGTACTCTGAGTAAATCCTAGGTTGGTACTAGACAGCTGCTATAGTATTTTAGGTGGTTGCTTTGGTATTTCATGTGGTTACTAGTTGGTTGCTATGGTATTTTAGGCGGTTGCTAAGTTTTTGCTAGGCTGTTACTATAGAGTTCCAAGTAGTTGCCTAGATGCTGCTATACAATCACTGTGGTATCCCAGGTAGTTGCTAAGGAGTTGCTAGGCCATTCCTATAATATGGCAGGTGTTTACTAGGTGGTTGCTATGGTATTTCAGGTGTTTGTTAGGTGATTGCTGTGGTATTTCAGGTGGTTACCAGGTGTGGTTGCTATGGTATGTCAGATAGTTGCTAGGTTGTTGGTATGGTATTTCAGGATGTTGCTATGTTATTTTAGGTGGTGTCTTTGTTAGAGCCGTTACTATGGTATTCCAGGTAGTTGCCTAGATGCAGCTAGACAATTTCTGTGGTATCCCAGGTAGTTGCTAAAGTGTTGCTAGACTGTTCTTATAATATCCCAGTTGGTTGCTATGCTGTTAATGAGAAAATTATGAATAACAGTAGGTTAGCTGTTAAAGGCAACTTAATAAAATGTTGATATGGGGTGTAAGGAATCTATGCAACCTAAAAATAAAATTGCAAAGTAATATGGTACAGTTATGTTCCCAAAATGAATGTGCTAAAAACATATTCTTGAGAGTTTCACCGCAGTGATGTAAGGGTGAATGTGTACCTACATAACAGGAAATATGTTCTAATTATCAAGATACTTTAGTTATATGAATAAAAACAAAAAATAATGTACACATTTTTAAAAATATGCTGCAAAAAGTTGTTGCATGCTTTGTTAATAGACAGTTATTAGAAACACTCAATATAAAGCAGGATCAGTAGAAGCATATATAGGCCTCGATATGAAATGCTGACATATTTGATGTTAACATATTTTCAGTTTCTCTCTCTCAGTTTCAATATCCTGGAACTGATTTCCATAATCCAGAGCGGCTCTATTAGAAGGCTAATCTCCTCTGGTTTGCTGGAGTAGTGCAACACTAGCATTCAGAGTTAGAAGAAATATTGCACCCATGCACCCAAAAGGAAAATGCGTAGGAAAAGGTACTGCAAATGATCCCAATGTGAGGAGTGACGTTTGTCGAAATTAAATTTTTATCCCCTTTAAAGTGTTAAATTCTTAAGCAAACACTCTCTACACACATTACATTAAAAGAGCATTAGGCAGGATCTTTAAACTCAACCGCAAGGATATTTTCACCTTCATCTCATCAAGTAGGCTCATAGAAAAAAAGATTCTTTTTCAGTGTCCTGGCACAGATTCTGATGTCACTTTTGAAAAAAAGTGAATTCCAATTTTGACAGTAAAATGTTATTGAAAACATAATAAACAATAACCTTGCTCACTCATCCAACCTTCATACTTACTCTTCAAACTTTTATTCTAGCAGCTGCTGTTAGGAGTATTTGACAGACAGGACAGTATCAGACAGTGATGTAATGTCACATATGGCAAACATTACATTTCTCTGGGAAATAGATCCATGTTCTGTCCTCTTTAGAGTAACCTGGCTGGGTTAACAGGCTCCAGTCATACTTAGAAACACCTTAAACCTTTACCAAAGGAGTCAACATCCAAACTGTACGATCAAAAATAAAGAACATTACTTAAGTGTTTGTTAGAGGCTTCAAATCTTGACCAGTAACCTAGTAACAACATTTTAGAATTTAGAATCTTAGTAAATAGAATAATAGCATCACTTCCAGTATATACAGTAAGACATGCAAGACCTATGTGAAGCTCATTAAGCAGCTCTGTGATATTTCAGGTTATTTTGTTGCAGAATGAGCTCATAAGAGTTCTTGTCTCTCTGATTGCTCTGGCTATCAACCTGATATGGCTACTGGATACCGACCAGCACCATCTCTGGAGATAACAGGAAGATAAACCTTTTCAGCCCAGTACGCTGTCTCCTGTTTTCCTGACTACCTGAAAACGAACACTTCAAAACGTGTGAAGGGCTAAGTGGGACGGTAGGCAGTAGGAATATTAATAAGCTCAGTGCTATCCTCTGCCAGACCTGAAGAGATTTTACAGAGGAATGCGCAAAAAAGGTTTGAAAACATTCACACAACACAGCCATGAGATGTTTTATTTATTTCTTTTTTACTTTTGGAGAAAATAAAGATGAAATCATTAAATTGCTATGTGCTGATGATTTCTAAAAGAATGCAGGGCTATTGTCCAGGGTCTTTTAAACATCACAGCTTTCAGCTCTACAGCCAATAGAGGCGAGGACCACAGTTATTTATTTTTTTTAAGACATTTTTTTTTAAAGTCGGAACAAATGTGTGGTCAGGAAACAGCAGGGTGCAGAGTATTGATTAATTACACAGTGCTGCAAAATAGAGCAGCTTCCAAATTAAAATATAAATGCTACCCTGCAAAAGTTTGGAATCACTTTTGATAAAAATTCATGTTTTTGAGAACATTAAATCGGGGTAGTGGCAGACAAATGTATAAAAGAGTCTATACTGGCCAACTTCACAGGGTTATATGCTTACAAATAATAAATAGGAAGCTGGTTAATATAAATGAAAATATTATTTCATTTAGTTTCCAGACAAAATAAGATAGAAGACTAATGAATGCTTCACTGTGCTGGAATTAAATGCTGCTGTCCCACATGGGGGAAAAGTAACTTAACCATTAGGCTAAACAACCAGTTATACAATACATTAATTATATTTCTGTTTACATATCCAAGAAAGTTTATACTTGCATCACATCCCATCAGAGGCACTTCATTTTAATAATGTATTGCTTCTTATACTGTCATTGTGATATCTGACAGAATTACAATACAGTCCTAGTTGAATAAAATATCTCAAGTTTAAGACAACTTAAGTATAAAACTGATTCCCTCATCTTTCAGAGGGATTTTCTAGAGCAATGCAATTTCTTTCAATCCACAACAGCACTCTCACAATAACAGAAAACACTAATGTAGATAATAAAAGATCAGTTCTGTTTACCTCTTGCTCTACCATTCATTTATTTCATTTCCAGTCAAAAAGTAAGCTATTCATTTTTCACACAGTATTTCTGATAAAATATAATACACTTGCATAAAGAGGAGAAATGTCAAAAATATTCTCTTCCTTATGCAAGTGTATTATCTTATATCTAAAGATAAGAACTGATATTTTATTATCTACATTGATTGGTCATTTCTGTTACTGAGAGAGTGCTGTTGTAGATTGAATGAAATATGAAGAATACAACGGGAAATTCCAGAACTAGAGTTGAAAATATGATAAAAAAAATACAGAGAAAATGAAACTTTGAGACCACCACAGTAAGAAGACATCATTCCACAGTAAGAAGGCAACTCAGTACTATGGACCTTAAAGAATGTGTAGTTGTCATGCCAAGAGTCGGCTGGAGTGGTGTAACGTACACCACCACTGGACTCTGTAACAGCAGAGTGGTGAATCACAATTCACTGTCCAGCAGTCTGATGGATGAATCTGGGTTTTAGGGTACCAGGAGAATGCTACCTACCAACAGTAACATTTGGTGGAGGAGGGATAATTGTCTGGGGCTAACTTTTGGGGTATGGTTCTTCATATCTTCATATCATTAGGCTCAATTTAGATTCTGTTTCGAGCTAGCTTCATAACTCATCTGGGTTATTTTTCTGAAGAAAGAAAATGAAATTACAGTAAATAATACATGTACTTACATACCTAGCAGTGAAGTTGCTTTTTGTGTAAACAACTCATAAATTAGTGAATAGTAGAAGATGTTTGTTGTCTAATTAGCAAACTTGGAAGCTATAAGACACAGCCCATAGCATTTTGGCAATACACAAATACACACACAAACACCCGAGACAGGTTGCCAGTCCATTGCAGGTAGGCACACCTGATGGCAATTTTAGCATATGCAGTTGGCCAGACAGACACGGGGATAACATACAAACTGCACACAGGAAGGATCCTGGTTGCCTGACCAGGGAAACGACCCCAGACCCTTCTTGGTATGAGGCAACAGTGTTACAATTTTTGGTAATAATTTATCCAAATTATTATACATAAACATAATAAAAGGGATTAAAGTTGATTATTGAGCTCTTCTGTGACTTAACAGAACCATAGTTAGTGAATAGATTCCTGATTTATGTATTGTACTAAAAATGAAAATAATTATAGATTATATTAACAAAATGACCAGAGTATTCATTCATTTCTGAGGTGAAGACTGGTGTTTCTGTCTGATCGTTTTCACTGTCTTAGTTCTGTTCTATCATATTTGCATGATATCTATCTCAATAATAATGCCTTTTATCACGTTCTTATTTTCAGTAGCCTCTACTGGACAAATACCCAGCAACAAAAGCCAAATTATCAGTGTCCACTATAAATAGCTTAATATGGAGAACTGGGGAAATTCTTGTAATTGCCTAGGCCTTACGTGAATAGACATTAACCTCGAAGTAATTGACAATTAATCTTGTGTTGATGTATGTAATTGCCAAAGCTTCATGCACGCAGGCAAAAGAGTAGCAGGCCTTCCCCTCACAGCAAAAATACAGCCATCTAATCGGCTTATTGCGCAAAGAAATTTCAACATACAGGGTGAAAAACAAGGCCGAAGTCAAAAAGAAAGGTGGAAAGAAAATAAGGTGTTTAGTTACTAGTAGAAAGTGTATGATTCTGTTCAGCTCAGTGGAAGGAGGCACATGAAAACAAGTTCTTCCAAATGGCCATGAAGGAATGTCACTACATACAGTACACTGCAAATTCAGCCAATAGGTACAAATTGTGCATTTTCAGCGTCAGAAAAAATTCTATAACAGAAATTTGCACAGGAGCCTTAACAACTAAATACAGTATAATATTGATTTTTTCAGTATTTAGTGTGTTTTTATTACAGCTTCCATTCTTTTCAGGAGACTCTGCATCACCTAGTTTCCCTTACGTCACTCACTACACCAAACTGCCTCTGGAAGCAACATCAGGACAATAATTGTTGGTCAGGAGCTTCATAAAATGGATCTCCATGGTTGACCAGCTGCATGCAAGCCTAAGATCACTACACGCAATGCCAAGTGTTGGCTGGAGTGGTGTAAAGCATGACATTGCTGGAGCAGTGGAAATTCTTTGGAGTGATGAATCAGCTTCAATATCTGGTAGTCTGATGGACAAATTTGGGTCTGGAAGATGTGAGGAGAACGGTACTTAGCAACAGTAAAATTTGGTGGAGGAGGGATAATGAGTCTGAGGCTGTTTTTATGGTTTTTGGGCCCCTTAGTTCCAGTGAAGGGTGATGTTAATGCTACAGCATACAAAGACATTTGAGACATTTATATGTGTAGATCTTTATGGTCAGAAACAATTTGGTGAAGACCCTTTCCTGTTCCAGCATGACAGAGCCGCTGTGCACAAAGCGAGAGCCATAACAACATGGTTTGACAAGTTTGGTTTGGAGGAACTACAGTAGCCTGCACAGAGCCCTGACCTCAACCTCAACCCCAATGAACACTTTTGGAATTAATTGGAGTGTCAATCGTGAGCTAGACCTCTCACCCGACATCAGTTACTGACCTCACCAATGCTCATTTGACTGAATGGGCACAATTTGGCCACAGAAACACTCCAAAATCCCATGGAAAGTCTTCCCAGAAAAGTAGAGACTGCTATGGCCTCAATGAGGTGGTGAAGTAGGAGGTGGGGGTGGAGAGAGCTTGGAGTGGGATGTCCAAAAAGGTCATATAGGTCTAATGGTCGGGAGTCTACAAACTTTTGGCCATATTTAATAACCTTTTTTTTATGTAACCGAGATGTGGGAATATCGAGAACCTTTTTACAGTTTACAGAACCTTCACACACTGTAAACGTTCTATGCCAAGTAAAGCTTTTCTCTAGGACTGTATCTAGGCCTAAAAACTGTTTTTGTAACCTCAGTCCACAGAAGCACCAGTGGTTCCAAAATGAACTCGTCATATTCTTTACTTATTACTGCTCTTAAGCCATATTCAAAAGGTCTATGTCATGTGAAAGCTACAAATCTCTTCTTCCCAGTCAATTGAATAGGTTATGTAATTTTTTGTTATCAATAATGAAAATTTGGCTGCAAATGTCTCATAACTTACGATTGCATTTCTTCTGAAAGATGGCCCATTTGTCCACAAATCTGGGCTGGAGACTGTGTCTCTTCAGTGATTTGCTGTGTAAAAAATATTTTTAGAGAATAATACAAAGTGCAGCAGCTTGGAGAAGTAAATTGTAAGCATATGGCTTTATATGTTTATGGTCATGAAGCATTTTCTGTTCATTTGAGGGGAGCTATTACAAAAAAAGCACCAGCTATTTTACCTTCATTTCATGCAGTTATAATTAACAAATATTTTAAGATTTGGGCGTGTGAATTCAGGTGAACAATCCAAAATACACCCTGGAGCATAGTGTACGATTGTCTCAGAAAAAAAGGCACTGTCACCGGGGCAGCTCCCTTCTTGTCACTGGGGTGGTACCCTCAGGGGGTACATTATAGTGCCTTTAGTCAGGGAACATAACTGAACCATAATCCACGGAAATTATATTTTCTAAGCTGTACTGACTCCACACACCCCGCCTCGCCTCCAGGCTTTTTATTAAATGGTCCTGTTTTAAAACATTAGTTTATAAAAAGGTGCAAATTATCTACTTTTCCACTAGGAACATTGTTTGTACCTTGATGAACGAATCATGGACCTGCATGGTGCCTTTATTAATAACAGTGTAGAGTGGCTAAGTATTGGTTTCTGTATTTTTTCTTTCCTTCGTGGATAAAAAAATGAGCTAAACTATACAATATGACTTCTCAGGCATGCCAGTTGGCATTTTGGAGTTAAAACCGACCCAGTCCAGACAATGACCATGATAACTGAAATATGGATCATATTTTGAGTTCAATCCTCTATATGATTTTGAGAAGACTGCCTATATCCATTAAGCAGGCACTACCCAATAGCTTTGTAGTGCAGCGATTCCTTTTGCTAATGTTTATTTAATCAATACGGCAGGATTTGATTTGAACGCCTGCTTTGGCGAATTTATTGTATCTTTTCTGGCAGGCTCACGCAACGACGGCCGCTCGTGCCAGCCATCCAATCTCGCCCCGATGAAATTCTAATCATCCAATGAAATCTAATCATCCTGCAGTTATTCCGTTTACACATCAAATTTGAGGACTGATGAAAAATGTCATTAAAGCCTTCAGAGCAGCGTCCGGTTTTCATTGTTTCGCCCCATTCTCCCCGCTAATGAAGTCAAGGCAGGAGCGAGGTTGATTCCCTCAGCAGAAAATGCATATTAATACAGAGAAAGGAGGAAAAAAAAGAACAAATTGGTTTGATTGTGGAAAGAATGGGTGGGGAAAATTATGAGCTGTCTTCCGTTGAACATCTGAGTCAGGCTGTGGGTTTTAACTTGTTGGGTTAGCGCTGCAAACACTAATCCTGTATTACCAGCAAGGATGGCCATGCGGCAAAAATAAAACGTCACAATACTTGATGAAACTTGATGAAAGATGCTCTTGTGCAAAAGTTTGAACATCTTCAGCCACTGAGATAATACAATTTCCAAAGAGAAGATGTGGGATTTCCTTTTAGTTTTAATGCACAGTTTCTATTTATTTGAGTCTAACACTGGTGGTACTGCTGGGGGGGGGGGGGGGGGTTATGGGAGTTGTTTTAACCTGTTTTTTAACCATCATGAAGATATTTGCACATTTGCATTGCTAAAGAACTATTTGCAAAGAGCATATTTTGGTCGACCTCTTAAATGAATCCAGCAAAATGCTCGCTGTGTTTACATCTTCAGTGCATTCAAAGTGAAACGTAAGTCTTTTCATTTATATAAAATTCAACAACCATGGACAAAAAGACCATTGAAAAGGAAGACCCTGAAATGGGGCCAACTACAGGTCAAACAGTTGCTGAAGGAAAACAAGAAAACCAAACCAGTATAAACCGAAATGAAGAAAAAGAAATACAGTGAGTATTGTACCATGCCAAAAACAAGGAAACGAGCAAAATGTCTTCAGGTGACACAGATCTTCTTTACTCCTCAGAAAATGGGAAAACTAACACTGAGTGGGTTACATTCCTTTCTGGAAAAGCACACTGAGCTTCACGTAGCTTTCACATACAGCTCAGAAGTCTGTAGCTCAGTTTAAGCACGTTTGAGCTGATTTTGGAGATGCAGATACAAGACACACAATACAGTGTGGTTAACACCTCTGCCTTCTACGCTGTAGACTGGGGTTCAATCCCCTCCTGGGTAAAACACCCTACACTGTACCAATTAGAGTCCTTGGGCAAGACTCCTAACACCACCTTCGCCTACCTGTGTATAAATGATCAAACTGTAAGTCGCTCTGGATAAGAGCGTCTGCCAAATGCCATAAATGTAATTTCTGATGAAGGAGAAGACAAATTAATATTTTAAATTAGCAATTTATGCCATCAGTCAGATAAAGAAATACACAGGGTGTATTCATCTGATTTCAAAGTGGCATATTTTTACAACTGTGAGGCCCAATCACAATCCAACTGAAAGAGAGGGGGTCTGACTGTCAGTACCGCAGTGAACCCCAACAGCTCAGAGCATTCGTCAGTTCCATGAAAACGGTCACCAGCTTCACCAGATCACGCCGTGTGACTTTTTTTGTGGGGTACATTAAGAATTCAGTTTATTTGCCACTCCCAACAGCACTGGATGATCTCCGAAATCCCACTGAAAGAGCCGTGAGTGCAGCGACGCCCGACACGCTCAATCCAGTCTGGGATGAGTTTGACTGTGGTGTTGATGTCGTCCGTACAGCTGGAGGAGGTTCAGACTGAGACCTTGTAGAATTACATAATAAACTTTATGCTCATTTAAACCATTTACAGTTCACTGCATTGATCCGGAATGATTTACGAGTGAAATGAATCATTTTGAAACCAGATGAATCTCTTTTTAACCACCCTGTACATATTGACCTCTATTTCTTTTATTTCTTAACACAAGGACATACCCGTGTTATTTCTCTCCTTATTTCATCATCATTTTTGAAAGATCTATGAGGTTTGTTTCATTTAACGTGCTGCCTCTTCCATTATATGTTTGCCTTATATTGGTAGCACTGGGAGGCTATGAGGGCATTTAATGGTGTCAGTCAGTCACTCAGTCAGTCAGTGACTCAGTAAGAGACACTGACACCCACAGAGCGGGGGTCCTACAGCACTTTTTTCTCCCTCATGGATTGCTTTCTCCTGTTTTTGGCTGGTTGAACTGTGTTTTAATGAAAGATGGAGGAGTTGACAGTGATTGTTGAGTTGGACCATCAGTGCGATGTAGCAAAAATACAACAAAAAGGCATCCAAAGACTCGTCATTGTCGCTCGTGTCTCTTTCTGTTAAGGGTGTCATTCCTCATAAAATTCTTTTTGGTTTCTTACTTGTAATTAACTTGTTGCTCTGTTGTGACTGATAATTCCTTCATGGCTGGTTGTCAGTGGAGTGATACTTAAAGAAGTGGGAGTGCCATTATTGGAAGATATTGGCACTTTACATCGCCTCTCTCTGAACCAATCACATTTCCGACATTGGAACCAACCGTGATATCAAATACAGCTCATGCCGTTACTTAAGCAGTAGAACCTGAGAGGGTGTGTTATGGTGAAATACCATCCCGGCTGTGATCTGGTGGCTGTAGATCATCACAGGTGTGATGTTATTGGTGATAACTCACTCCTCGAGTGTTCTACTGCTTTACTACTGCAGTTAAATAAATACAGTAAGAAATGAATAAACTGGCCGTGAACGCGGCGTTTACTATGTTTTAATGTTCAGTTCCTTCCTCCTAATTATAGCTCCTTAACGAGCAGCTTGTTGCTACGTCAGGGTAACGAGCTCCGCCCACTCGCTGCACAGCTGGCAGTTCGTTCTCCAGCTCCTTACACTAAATTCCCAAACTGTCGTCACCACTGAGCAGCTTTTCTGTTTTTATTGGGTCAGTTTTACGGCTCAGTCTGATCTGGTCCGACTCTGAAGATCAGACACGTCTGGCGAATGGTGTTGGGTTCATTTCTGGCTGATTCCAGGTTGTTCAGCTGTTCTTCTGTCACAGCTGCCGACTGAAAAGCTGCTCAGTGGTGACGACAGTTTGGGAATTTAGCGTCGTCTCGTCTCCAGAGTCGGACCAAATCGACGAATCCTGAGGTATCCTTGAGCAAGACACCTAACCCCCAATTGCTCTGGGCAAGCATGCTGACTGCCCCCTAGTGTGTGTGTATTCACTAGTGTGTATGCGGTGTTTCACTTCACGGATGGGTTAAATGTGGAGGTGGAATTTCCCCAGTTGTGGGATTAAAAAAGTATCACTTAACTTATAATGTCGTCATTGTTGATATTAGCAAACTTGGGTGCTACCAGCTGTTCTAGTGCATTTCTAGTCTATTCTAGACTTTATTTTAGGCTGATCTTCCCACTCTGATAACTTTGACCAGGACTGTGTGAGGTTCACTTTTTGGTGATTTAATCATGAGCATGCAGATACATTTAATCTGTTATGTTAACACTAGCTGCTGTTATATTAGCCTCAAGCTAACAGTGTGTTTATGTCCAGTCCCTTGGTTTCATATAAGATAAGATAAGATGCACAGTGTACAACGAAATTGAGCAGCAATCCAACAGCACTTTAAACACAAAACAATTCAACATACGGCTAAAATATATAAAGTGCAGATATAAGAAAAATCGTATAAAAATCTTAAATATAAAGAAAAAGGACTATGAAACTATATATTCTAAACAGACAATAGACAAGTGAGGTAGCAGTTAGTTATTGCACATTCCTGGATAGCAAATACAGTTATATAATATTGCACATCTTAAGAATTATTGCACAGAAAGAATATAGATCACACACTCGAGAACAAACAGTGCAGTGAATAATAAATAGGACAGAGGTGCAGTGGAACACTGGAACGGTGTACAGAGTCCTATGAAGTCAGTGCCAGTGAAGAGCTGTAGTGGTGTTCAGTCACTTCTACTGAGCGCAGTGTTCTATAAAAGTCCTTGTCATAAAAAGCCCACATTACTTTTAGCAGCTCTACCAAATTTTGAGAGCTTAAAATCAGGAAACAGTGAACCAGTTTTCTACTGGGTACGTTTTCTGAGACGCGAATGAGGAGAAGATTTTGCTCGGAAAATGTTCAGAGTCATGACTGGCACCTCTGAGGTGGCACCTGTGGTTTTCACAGGAGCACGATCACACTGTAGCAAGCCAAGGTTTCAATTTATTTCATTTCATTTATTTGCAGTTCTGAGCAAATTAATCTTAACATAAGATAAAGAGAATGAGGGGAGCCGTGGTGCACAGCAAGACGTCTGTGCTTTTTTTATTCACTGGCTCTCTCTTAACAGCAACAGGGAAAAACGAGGCACCTTCGCATTTCTTAAAAGCACAGGGACCCTGTTTTTACCCGACAGGCTTTGACGTATTTTTACAGCTGTTGTACAGTCTGTTGTACTTAATTTATATTTTGTATTATACTTTATGAAATGAGATCTGCTTCTACTGCTGAAAAGATGCGAGTTATACACCTGGAAGTGTAACCCATGTTTAATCTTACAGACAATCTTATTGTCATTTGACTGTTTACACACTTTTATGAACCATACTATAATGCAGTCTGAAAAAGCATCATTTTTCTATCATTCTAAGTCTTTGGGAATACTTCCTATGAATCCAGTGTTCATGGTGCTTCATAAATGCATTTATAAGGCATTATATTATGTACATAATGCCTTAAAATGCCAACTGTAAGCATGTGAAATTATAATTGTCATAGTTACATGCAAACATTTCAGTTTTACAACATAACATTATATATATATAGTGTAATAGTATAATTGTCTCAGTAGAGCCTGCACATGTATAGGGGGCAGTCGTAGGCTGGAGGTCCATGACTGAAGTGCCCTTGAGCAAGGCACCTAACCCCAATTGCTCCCCGGACACTATGGATAGGGCTGCCTACTGCTCCAGGCAAGTGTGCTCACTCCCTACGGTTCACTAGTGTGCATGTATGTGGATGTTTCACTGCACGGGTGGGTTAAATGCAGAGGTCTAATTCCACAGTTTGCAAAACACAGTTGGCAAAAATGGCTCTAAATTAGTTTATAAGAACAGTGTTAGCTAAAAGACAAAAATCAGGTGGCAAATATTAATATGCATTAAATAAAAAAATAAATAAATACATTTCTAAGTCACTAATCCTACTGGGCTGTGAGAGGAGCTGGTGCCTATCCCAGCGGTCATTGGGCAGAAGGCAGGAAACATCCTGGATAGGTTGCCAGTCCATCACAGGGCAGACGGACAGACAGACAGACATACACAATCACATTCTCACCTAGGTGAGGTTTAGCTTGTCCAATTGGCCTGACTGCATGTCTTTGGACGGTGAGAGGAAACCCACTCAGACACAGGAAGAACTTGCGAACTCCACACGGAATGGACTTTGGTTCCCCGGCTGGGGAACTGAACCCAGGCCTGTCTTGCTGTGAGGTGACAGCACTGAGGTGAAGTGTCATGAAGGCAGTGTTCAATTTAATTTTAAGGTCTTTAAATTCCTTCTTGGCTGTTTTTTCACATGCATGAGACACTCCGCTGGCTAAGGACGTAGGAGCCGTCTTTGTCATAATAACACTGCATGCGTTTTATTTATTTGGACTTCATGCCTTGTCTCTTTTTAGAAATGAGTCATTCCTGTTGAGAAATCCAATTTTCAAGCCAAAAGGTTTTGTGGTTGTACTTCTGCATGAAGTGCTTGAGGTGGACGCCTGTTCAAGTACATCTTCGTGTGCATCTTCCACTAGTTCACCGGTCCTGACTCAGACTGGGGTTGAAGAGGTGACCTCTTAAGGCCTGACAGAGATGTAGACTCTGATTTTCACTTATCCTTTTTCCTAAATGCCGACGTTCACTGCAAACTCTTAGCTCAACTCACCTTTGTTATGTTTTGCCACTATGGTCGAAACCCAGAGACCACGCAGGCATTTTTTTTTGATAGGTGGATAGGTGTAATGCCAAATAATGTCAGTTACGCCTTAAGATGAAAAATGATAAAAGAAAATACATTTAAACAAAAAAGACAATAAATCCAGAGGAATAGCAATAAACAGTCATCCATGAAAGTTGCTACCTGTCACCATTGGGGACCTAATTCATTTTATCACATACCTGATTGATCAATAATTACTTGATGAATAATTGTGGTCTTAATTGTGGCCATTTAGTCACAGTCTGGAGCCCTGATGAGTGTTGTAAGCCAATATTATTAGATATCACACTATCAGCAGAATGGAAACAATCAGGGTCGATCTTTTTTCGTGGATCTCGTACTGCTTTAGTTTTTTTTTTATACGTCGTGTAAATTTAACAGAGTTTGTTTAGTTTTAACTTACTGTAAACTGTAACGCTAGACTAGCTGGCTACAGGTGCTAGACTGTAACGTCACGCTTCCGGGTTCTCCTCCCTTGCCTAACATGCTCTAGGACTCCATTTCCCAGAATTCCTATCATCATGACGTCACCCCTTCCGCCAGTCACAGGCCTCTGCCCCATTCACAGTCACCCAATTACTAATGCAACACACCTGTGTTAGTTTGTTTCAGACGTTAAAAGGTTCCCAGTTGGTTCTCCTTGTTGCGAGGTATTGCCACGCTACTGGTTCACTAAGCAGTTCTCTTCTGATTTCAGGACTACTGTACTGAACCCATGACTACTGTACTGAACCCATGACTACTGTACTGAACCCATGACTAATGTACTGAACCCATGACTAGTGTACTGAATCCATGGCTAGTGTACTGAACCCATGACTAGTGTACTGAACCGATGGCTAGTGTACTGAACCGATGGCTAGTATACTGAACCCATGACTAGTGTACTGAACCCATGGCTAGTGTACTGAACCCATGGCTAGTGTACTGAACCCATGACTAGTGTACTGAACCCGTGACTAGTGTACTGAATCCATGGCTAGTGTACTGAACCGATGGCTAGTATACTGACCCCATGACTAGTGTACTGAACCCGTGACTAGTGTACTGAACCCGTGGCTAGTGTACTGAACCCGTGGCTAGTGTACTGAACCCATGACTAGTGTACTGAAGCCATGACTAGTGTACTGAACCCGTGACTAGTGTACTGAACCCGTGACTAGTGTACTGAACCTATGGCTAGTGTACTGAACCCATGGCTAGTGTATTGAGCCCATGACTGGTATACTGAACCCTTGACTGGAATACTGAACCCATGACTGGTATACTGAACCCATGACTAGTATACTGAACCCATGACTGGTGTACTGAACCCATGACTGCTATACTGAACCCATGACTGGTATACTGAACCCATGACTAGTATACTGAACCCATGACTGGTGTACTGAACCCATGACTGGTGTACTGAACCCATGACTGGTATACTGAACCCATGACTGGTATACTGAACCCATGACTGGTGTACTGAACCCATGACTAGTGTACTGAACCCATGACTAGTGTACTGAACCTATGGCTAGTGTATTGAGCCCATGACTGGTATACTGAACCCATGACTGGTATACTGAACCCATGACTGGTATACTGAACCCATGACTGGTGTACTGAACCCATGACTAGTATACTGAACCCATAGCTAATGTACTGAACTGAACCCATTGCCTGTTTTTTGGCTATTTCTCTTTTGGATTTGCCCTTTTGCTCTGGTTGCTTGAGTTTTTGTATTTTCACTTTTTTGCCTGTCTTTGGATTCTGGTTTTGGATTTGCTCTGACTCTGTCCTTTCTCCCAAGTGTTCTCTCATTAAACCAACTTTCATTTCTAAGATTTGCAAGCGTATTCCTGTGCTTGTTCAGCGGTACACTGTAGCAGTTGACTAAGTTAGGAAATATTGTTTGGAAATATAGCTAACATTACCTGTGGCCTTACGCTACCTTCACTAATTTAAGCCTTAAACAATTCCTGAATTTGGAAGAAACATATTCACACTGTATGTAGTGTATTTAGTAGTATGTAGTGAGGCCTGTAAAGAGCATTAATAATGCTCCAGGTATAATTTACTACATTGAAACTTTATTCAAATTTAAAACCCCTTAATGTAAAAAAAAAAGCTCTAAAATTGTCGTACTCCATTATATTTGTTTCTGCTATGTTCTTATGAACAGATATAATGTGTTATGACAACTCTTACTTTATAAAATCTTATGCATGTAATTATAACTGACTAAGAGGCATTATCCAAGCTTAGGCCAGGTATTATAAGGTGTTAAACATATTGTATAACACCTCATAAATGCATTTAAAATCCATAAATAAGACAGGTTTCATAGGGAATGTTGCCAAATCTTTATTTCCATGTCATTCCCAATGCCTTTACCCCCCCCCCCCACCTTACGTACAGTACATACACACTTCAATAGCTTTGGCGTGGGGGCACCATCTGAAATTGGATTTACATGAAAGGGAATAGACGTTTGTCTATTTTGTTGGAAAGTTTTTTTTTATCTTTGCATACTTTGGGTTTTGCGCTGCACAAACTTATTCACAGGTTCTTTTGATTTCTCGACATCATTCCTTGGGAGCTGAAGAGGAAGGAGATTTCTCGTATAGACGTCTAGATAATGGAGTTCTGCTGGAACTTGAATCTGCGCTGATCCTCATTATAACACTGACACAATGGCAGGCTTTTAACATAACCTGAAAGTCAGCCTGGTAATGAGCTTAGACCCCACATATCCATTTCTCTGGGGTCAGTGGTGATGTTGAAGCAAATTTAAAAATGATTGCTGGATCTGTTCTTTAACCCCTTTAAATCCCAGACTTCTTACATACTAAGGCTTATTATTGAATAACTACAGGGAATGCAAGCCGTCAAGATTAATCCTTAGATGGTGCAGCTGTTGTTATTTTATTCAATTATAGCTCAGTGAAACAAGCAGGAGGTTGTGCTGAAAGTGCCTACACTTTCCATCTCTAGCGCATTCGTGTTTGTAGTTAGATGTTTTATTATGTTTTGAATTCCATGAAAAGATGTTGTCAGTTTTGCATCCTTTAGATATTTTTGGGATGTTTTTGCCATTTCTTGGCCTTGGAAATGCAAACACGTACAGAATGTACATCACATGCAATGTAATCCTTCAAATAACCGTTCATTAGTATGTAATTACATTTCAATAATTATGTAATAACACTATTTTTATGCAAATGTTCAAAAATAAGTGTAGATTTTGAAAGACAAGTATAGATTAATGTCAGTGTCTTGGTAGGTCACTGAGGCACATTTTTCTGAAACCCTCCTTCACCTAGTTTCCTGTTGTTGCCAGTCTTCCTGCTGTTTATAGTATTTTCTTTCTTTTATTTAGCTTTTTTGACCTAAACATCTTGTGTCTATTACCTTAGAGTGTGAACATGCCTGTGATTCCCCTGTCATACTGTGACCTGACCCCAACTATAGATTATCACCTCCTGTTTCTGGACAGAACCAAATAAATAGATTGCACATCCTGTTGCCTCAGGCTCACATTTGAAATAGTTGACATCTTGACAGCACAGCTCAGTGACAATATATGTTTCAACCAGCATTTTAAACACCATGGGCTTCTTTAGCTTCAAGGCTTACATCTTATTTGGGGCTCAATTCTAATTCTGTTGATGAAAGAATTTTGTAATTAAAAGGGTTTAAATATGGTGCAACTTATTTTACTCCCTCAACTGTACTTCAAGATTTTAACAAGATTTATTTGTTAAAATTGAAAAAGTAGAATTATTGACTCAGGAGGAAAAAAAACAGGCTACAGTAAGTTGTGGGGTCACACTCTGGGTTGGATTATGTAGGAGTTTTTCTGACCATTGACATTACACCAGTGTATGAAATGCCCTATGGTATTTGGGGGTCCCATGTTGGATGGCTACCCACTACTCACCTGCCATAGCAGCACTGATGCTAGTTTCAGTGGCAACAAACACCTCAGTGTCGCTGCTGGACTGAGAATAGTCCACCAAACAGAAATATCCAGCCAAGAGTGTCCTATGGACAGCATCCTGTGACCACTGATGAAGGACTAGAGGATGACCAACACAAACTGGGCAGCAGCAGATGAGCTGTTGTCTCTGACTTTACATCTTCAAGGTGGACTGACAAGGTAGGAGTGTCTAATAGAGTGGACAGTGAGTGGACACAGTGTTTAAAAACTCCAGCAGCACTGCTGTGTCTGATCCACTCAGACCAGCGCAACACACACTAACACATCACCACCACCACCATGTCAGTGTTCCTGCAGTGCTGAGAATGATCCACCACCCAAACAGTACCTGCTCTGTGGGAAGGGTCCATGGGGGTCCTGACCACTGAAGAACAGGGTAACAGAGTATCAGAGAAACAGATGGACTACAGTCTGTAACTGTACAGTTACAGTAAGTGGAGCTGATAAAATGGACAATGAGCATAGAAACAAGGTGGTGGTCATGATGTTCTGCCTGTTTGGTGTGTGAAAGTGTCTATGTTCCTGAAAAGATGTTTAGATATAAGAAACAGACTGTTATCTCTTCTACATGGCATGAAACCTTGTGAGCTCTATTTATGGAATGATTATTTTGCTCCTACTCAGGTGTATTTGTCTCAGGTGTATTTTTGAGGAAATTAATATTTTTTTTCTCAGCTCAGTTTTAGCCATTCACAATTAGCTCCTAATTTCTTTTTTGGGGGGCTCATTTTGTTGCCTCGCTTCAGCACCTGGGTTGCTTTGCCAGCGCTCACACCTCTCACTCTGGATCTTTGCCTTTTTATTTTCGGGCAAAAAGTGCCAAAACAGTACAACTGAGTGTGACAAACTGCAGTTTGCTGATACATTGCATATTCCATTGCAGTTCCAGAAGCTTTGTTTGCATTATTTCAGATGTGGCTTCCATTAGAATCAAAGTTAATTCAAGTGATAATACTTGAACATAGTTTGGCTGCCCAAACTACAATGAATGGAGATGAGCACAGTGACCTCATTGTTTGCGGCTGGGGTGTGTTTCCCACAGAACGCATGAAGGACACATTGACATCTATGTCTATTGCAAGACAAGTAAGATGTATTGGACTGGGGATTGAAGGTCAGAAAGAGAGAGGTCAGTTGTCATAATGTGCTCTGACATTTCACCCCAGAAACCTAAGTTTGTTCTGTAAATTGACATCACAGCTGACAAAAGCATTTTGACATATGATTCCTACGGGAATAGTGTTTGGTGAGCCTCTGCAGAGCGTCTGGTGAGCCTACTTTGTGTACTGCTACATTGGCCAAAAAAGACAAAATGCAAGTTTAACACCAGTCATCAAAACTGTATTACCAATATCCTCATGTTTGGCAGTGTTTTTTGGGCTACCTTGCTATCAAAAGGCAATTTTGTAGATATATTTATTAAGTGGGTTGAAGTAACGTTAAACGTTGTATCAGTGTTTGAAACTGAACGTCCGGCGGGACTGCACCCAGGCAGATGGCAGATCCCACTGTTGTGAAATGGTTAACCTTATTCCAAAACCTAAACTTAATTATAAACCTAGCCCTAATCTTAAACCCAACCCAGCACCTAACCCGAATAAAACAATAAGACACTGTGCAACTGTGGATATATTACATTTAAGGATTGTGAGGCACAAGGCAAAGCAGCAGCACAATACAATGGGATAAAAATCACCCGTGTTTGATAATTATTTGTATTGACAGTAGTAAACATTTCCACTCAATGTAGTTTGAGAGCCGTTAGCACTGTATTGTGGCTGTGCAACATAGTAATCAAAGATGATTCTATGAGGATTATAATGATTTTTAGAAAGTCAAGCTGCTAAATTTAAAGCTTAACTCTTGCGTAAACCTAGATTTTACCAGGGGGTTCTCTCTTAGGTTTTCATTCAAAAGAGCAAAAAAGGTCCACATGATAAATATTTGACTGAGACTAACTGAATAAAGTACAACCAAGTATGCTCCTGCTTTGCTACAAAGAAAACCTGTAATGACAAAAGCCATTTGCAGATATGGGACACCCCTGCCTGAACCCCTTAACAAGCTATCATTGGCTTAACAAGCCATTAAAACGACTATAACATATTAATAGCTTCATTTGTTTGCATTGAAGTCCCTTTTAACTCTTATAACTCATCCTTAACTTGAACCCAACAATAGCTTTAATCAGGCCTGAAATTATGCTTATGTCACTTATGTTATGTACTTTATTGATCCGACACTAGAAATGGTTCACTTTGCCACCCAACTGTGCCTAATCTGGGTGCAGCATGGCATCAGTAGTGCAGTTCCAGTGGGTGCTTAAGTGGAACACCCAGTCAGTCCAGGGATTTGAATCCCTGACCTTCTCATTACTGGATCACCTTGACTATCATCAAATCAAATCCAAGAATGTTCTGTCTGAACTTGACCAGAGCCTGACAAAATTCTGTTTGAACTAACGTCACAAGTCCAAATCTGACCAGAGTACAGCAAAATTCTATCTGAAACAGACCAGAACAGGACCTTTATCACTTAGTGTCAATTAAAACCTGCTGCTTATCTTGTAATGACAATAATAGCAGTCATTAGACCACAAATACATCATAAAACAATATAAAAGTATTTGCCATAATTAACTAATCAGCCATCCAAAATTCAATTTAAATCCCAATTTAAGAATCTTCATTGAATAATGCTTTCAAAGAACAACCCAAATGATTTTGATGATGAACTTTCCATGATATACTGTTCTCGTTTTGTACAGTGCTGGGAAGTGAGATGCTTGCGATGAGATTCACCTGTTTAAGCCTAAAACTAAAAATATTACACATGACCGCTCAAATATACATCATAAAATATGTTTTTATCCAGAGAAATTAAACATCTATTTGTCTGTGCTAAACTGTACGTATTGGAATGATTTCAGCCATTGCTATCATATCCCAAGTGGTTGCTAAGGTTTTGCTAGGCCATTGCTATGGTATCCCAAGTGGTTGCTTAGATTTTTGCTAGTTAAGAGAAGATAACATAAGATAAGGCTTTATTGTCATTCGCATTACATGTGGAACATGAGGTGGAATGAAATAGTATACTCAAGGTCCCAGTTAACTCTGAAGAACAATAAATCATAAATAGAAGGTGCAAATAACAGCAGCATGAAACACAGCAGCATGCGTACGAGGTAGAAAGTGCACATCTTGATACGGATAATGTATAAAGTGACATATAAAGTGACATGTGTAGGGATGATATAGTTGGGGCAAGTGTTATTACTCCAGGTAAGATTGTTACTTAGGTGTGCGCCCAAGTACCTATAACTGGAGACCACTTCCACTGCAGATCCTCCGACATGTAGGGGGAGGGGAGGGATGGTGTTGCCCCTTCTGAAATCTGCAATCATCTCCTTTGTTTTCTTCACATTGATGCAGAGATTGTTCTCACTGCACCAACTCTTCAGGTGTTCCACCTCCTGCCTATAGCCAGACTCATCACTATTTGTGATGCATCCAACCACTGCCATAACATCAGCAAACTTTACAATATGACAGCTGGATGGATAGCTGAGCACTCAGCTAAAGTGGGAGGCTTTGTGGTATCCCAGGTGGTTGCTAAGGTTTTACTTGGCCATTGCTATGGTATCCCAGGTGGTTGCCAGGGTAAAGTAAGGAGAAAAACTGAAGATGGAGAAATGCAGGGTAAGCTCTAAGCTAAAGTGGGAAGCTTTATGGTATCCCAGGTAGTTGCTAAAGTTTTGTCAGGCTATTGCTATGGTATACTGGGTGAATGCCAGAGTAAAGTATGGAGAAAAACTGAAGATTGAGAAATGCAGGGTAAGTTCTATGCTACAGTGGGAGGCTTGGTGGTATCCCAGGTGGTTGCTAAGGTTTTGTTAGGCCATTGCTATGGTATGCCTGGTGAATGCCAGAGTAAAGTAAGGAGAAAAACTGAAGATGGAGAAATGCAGGGTAAGTTCTATGCTACAGTGGGAGGCTTGGTGGTATCCCAGGTGGTTGCTAAGGTTTTGTTAGGCCATTGCTATGGTATCCCTGGTGAATGCCAGAGTAAAGTAGGGAGAAAAGCTGAAGATGGGGAAATGCTGGGTAAGTTCTAAACTAAAGTTTAGTTTTGAAAATAAAACAAGCCTGACAAACTACAAGAAAATGATGCTGGACAAATCTTTTGAGCTCTAAACCCAACACCTGGTCCTCACCCTAAACCTTGTTCAAAATCTAATACTAACCCTAATATTATTGAAAAATCAGCCAGACAGCTTCACCAGATAGTCGAGCACTCACAGCTATGTGGGACAAATCAAGATACAGTACAACTGACAGCAGAAAAGGATGAAGTTGATAAGAAGTAGAGAGATGTGTTTGATCGTAATGTATTGCTCTAAGATGCAGTACAACTGCAGCTATTGAGTACTGTGAAATAGCTGTCCAGGGAAATTAATGGGATATTACAGCCAAGGGGCAACAAGAGGTCTCCATAATAATGAATCTTTGGGAGCTCAGTACAGCCTCTGGTCAAAACCCGGCTGGTAGTTCAATCACAAGCGCACTTGCGATTGAAGTGCACTAGGCCGCAGGCTGCCAGGTGACAGTGCTTCCTGTTTATGGCCACAGGAGTGGGGCGCTGTAAGGAAGGAGCGGCAGCTGCACTCGTCCTCAGGGTGCACGCAGGCACAGCACTGTCACATACACCCACACAAACCCTCAACAGCAGGAAAGCAAACTCTCTTTTAAGTCTTACTCTTTTCCTTCTTCTCGCCATCTGCAACTCTCTCGGTTTCCCATTTGGTCTCTCAGTCTCTTTGCCTTCGGCCCCCTTGATCTTTAATTCACTATGTCCAATACAATGGATTACAATCCAGTACATCTCTTCACATCTTTCGTATAGATCTGTTAATCTTTACTCTCCAAATCAACTGTTGCACATATACATAGACATAGTTACCTCTGGGGAAAAAGAAGCAAAGAAATATGTTCGGAATGATCAAACTTATCTTGCAAGAAAATAATAATGATTGTCTATCATGTCAGCATCTTTAACCCTCTGCTGCATAATGTTGCCTCAAGGCAACAAACCCATTTTCCTCGCTTTACAATAACATTATCCATATTTAAATGCAGTGACTGGATTATCCATAATGGGAAAAGTTTGAGTTTTAGGTCAATAAAAAGCATGTTCCTGGGTGTACTATCTCTTAATGGGCACGTTTAAACCTCTCTTTGAACATTCAGTGTATTTTTTTTTTTTTTTGCAGAAATATATTTGTTGCCAAGATGCAACATTGTGCGACAGTGGAATGGATTTGACCAGTCACAAGCTAGGTGTCACCACTTTAAGGAACAAAGCTCTATATCATTTCTTCCCATTGTCTCACATTGTTACCTGAAATGACCCCTGCGTATTTATTTATTTACCTTTTTAATGTTTTGATATTTCATTATCAGGAAACCATTTTATGGAAGAAACGTGAATCAAATATCTGTATTTTTAATTGCTCGCATAGCACGTGCAGTAAAGGGTGAATAACATTTCATATTTTTAGCTATGCACTTAAGCAGTAGAACACAAGAATGTGTTATTGTGAACAATGCCGTGGCTGGGATTCAATCGCAGGCATGAATCTTCTGTCACAATATCAGGTTCAGCTCAGTTTTTTCAGAACTTGCCAAATGAATCTGAATGTGATTTTGTTCCAGACCGTTTTGAAAGCGTTTCACAGCCAATTTTGTCTGTAATTGTATTCTGTTTATTTTTGGCTAATTTCAGTTTGTTAAGTTCTGCCATCACAGCTGCCAACTGAAAGGCTCACCTAGGGGCAACAACAAACTTGGAATTTGATGATAACAAATTTGTTGGCTTGATAAATGATTACATTGAGCCATGTGATCCCAGGTGGTTGCTAAGGTCAAGTGGATCCTGAAGGCCAATCAACAACAGAATGGCATAATAGGCCAAATTTGTGTTTGCTAGGGTGTCACAGATCTTGTCCTGTACATCAGAAAATCAGAAAGGGCACGGATGTCGCACACTTCAATTGAATAGAAACTCAAAGTCCTACATTCTGAGGCTCATTGTACATTCTGTTGTGGTAACGGTCTGTGGCTGTGTTTCTTTCTCTTTGCATGAATGGGCAGTGCATGCAAGCTGTAGCAGCCGCTCAGCCACATTGCTTGAACCCTGAAGAAACAACGCATACCTTCATATGATGATTCGTTTCCATTTTCAATGGCTGCAGTTCATTTGGAAAGGTGTTCGAGCAGAAAGCACATTTCTGTGACAGCGTGGTTTCTACCAAACAGGAATTTTTGAGAAAACCGCTAATCTGGCAACAATCCGAAAATATAATTATGTGTCTCTAAAAAGAAGAGTTCTCCAGGCTGCGTTCTTTTCAGTGTTTTTATGAATGTGAAAACTGGACAGTAAAAAATTGGCCAAGAAAAATATTGATTCCTTTAAACTTTGGTATTGGTGAAGACTTTTGAGTCTTACCTCCCACATTCCCACTTCAAGCAAAGATAACCAAACTGCTGTTTTTTTTTTGGGCACATTATGAGATGAGCCAATTAATTGGGAACAACAGTTATGCTCAGGACAGTGGAAGAAAAAAATGAGAAAGACCACTAACAAGATGTAGATGATCATGAAGAGCACAATGAAGAAACGCTTTTCTTTAGGGTCACCAGGAGTTGGACTTGACGTAATGGCACTTAATGTTTACAACCTGAAGGCCCCAGTGAGTAAACTGGCTTGAAGAAAAAAAAAAAAACACTCAAAATCCTAATACTAGCGCTTTGTTTTTAGCCATCATATTCCAACAAAGGGTTAAAACAGTGACAACAAAGCACTTATCAGACCCTGCACCCACTAACCAGGGTAATTTCATGTAGCTTTGACAAAGCATCAGCCAGTAATTCAGCTCCAAAGACCACTTAAAATCCCCTCACTGTTGTTGTAGCTCTTATTTTTGCCCTCAAATTTTAACAAAGGGTTCAATAACAACATGATTTGTATCAAAAACACTCATGATAGTAAACATCCTCAATTTGTAATTAAAAAGAAAGCTTGTCTTGCTCTGTATTAGAGTTTTAGTACTCAACATGAATCCAAGATGACAAAATCATTAAAAAGACAAGTACTTTATGCTAATAATTCAATTCATTTTATTCAGAATTCTTGCATTTTCAGCTCATAGACATTCGAGAAAATCAGTTTTAGAAAAGATATCTGAGTTGAGACTTGTTTGGAAGATCTGTAAAACCAAAAATCTCTAAATTTAGGCGGTGCTAGGTAATTTTTTTATTTAAAATTAGACAAATTCATTAAGATATTAACATTCTGATGGGATTTCCATCTGTGACTGTCTTATGCAAATACCTTATTATTGTAATTGTAATAGATCGAAATACCCAACTACATCATATCATCGTACGGTTCTAGAAGTAATTAATGTTAATAAACCACTCAAAAGCACCAAATTAATATCCGATGTTTCCTGGTTAACTGCGTTTAGAGCATGGTATAAATCTCCAAAGCTACATCCTTGCCTACACGTTTTACTTCTCTCCTTCCACAACTGTGTTTTCTCTCTGCAATTCCACCACATAACCTTTATTTCTTGCTCTCTCCTTTAATTCTTTTTCCCTTCCTCCTTCTTTTGAATATCGCTGTTTACTTCGTTCTCTAGACACCAAAGCAACTCTTGCATATACATTTCTTTGAAATAAAAGACAGTGCGTGGGTGTTTTTTGGACATACATCAGTGGTCTCGTAAATAATTCGCCTGGATCCACAGACAAAGCTGGAGGCAAACACTAAACAGCTCTGCAGGCGATGCTTCTCTAAAGCCAACAGTCTGAGTTTGGAGGAGCTAAAGGTGATTGCAGTTCCTCTTCTTGCACCTTTTAAGCCTGAAGCACCAGATTTCAGTGACAGAATCAGGTCCTCTACGCTGAACACATCAGTCACCCACTTCTACTATTGGATATGAGAAGCAGTCCACTCAGGACATTGACACAAGTTCGGTAATGGACATCTCTCCGAAGAAAAATGAGGCCACTGGCAATAGCCCTGAGGTATTGAACCAGCCTTTTTCAGAGCAAGGTTCTGCCTTGCCTTTGACGTGTAGGGCTTCTGAGAGTTAAAATGCGGGAAACTGTAGATGATGTTCCAAAAAACAGTAAAATAACAGTTATTTTCTGTTAATTAACGGTGCACCAATTTAGAAACCATTTCAGTTGATCTTATGTGTGGGAAATTGTTTATGGTAGCTGAATAACTCTGTAAATAAGCATATATATGTTGTTTTCCTGAACATGCTCCAATGGTCAAAGTGTAAATGTGCTTTTTAAAAACCATCACTGAGCTTTCAAGTACATAATGAATTATGAATATGAGGATATTCCCTCTCCTTGCATAGCTACTTAGTAGTTTCCTAAAACTATTGCCAAAGCTTTTCTTTTTCTAGAAGTGAGGGTTGAATATTTGGCTCAAAAATGACAAAGATGTTTTGTGTACAACTCACCACCAGCGCTAGAGTTATATGTGAGGGCTAAATGATTTTGATGTCTATTCGCGTTGAACATGGTGTAGTAATTATTTAACACCAATATTTTTTGGTAAATAAAAATGCAGTGCTGTAGCAGGCTTGTAGGTACTGTGATTCTGGACTTTGCGGGTTCTCAGTTCTGATAGTGACTGTTTATGAAAGCGAAACATCTGAACAGTTGGTCCCACTTGATATTAAGTGTCCTTAATAATTGTGTAATGGAACTACTAATGTTTGAATCACTGTTACAGACGGATTACAGCAGTACATCTTATGTAATTACACATGTGTAGCAACTTCAGTTGTTATATAGGTACAGTGCAATTACAGAATGGTAATTATAGATTGGCAAGTAATCTGATGTGATTAGTTACCTTGTTACAGTCATTCTACAGTAATTATGTAAACCAAATGTAATATTTAAAAAACCTTCTGATCTTGTATCAAAAAGATATTCATATGTAATTCCAAGAGGCAAAATATACATGTGTAATTACAGAGGCTGTACTGCTGTAATCCGTCTGTAACACTGACTAAATCATCAGTAGCAGTAGAAGTAGCCCTGCGATGGGCTGGCGACCTGTCCAGGGTGTAGCCTGCCTTCCGCCCGATGACTGCTGGGATAGGCTCCAGCACCCCCCCACCACCCTGACGGAGAAGCGGCTTAGAAAATGGATGGATGGATGGATGGATAGTTACAGTGTTGTTAAATAGGCTATTGATGTGTAACTACACAGTTATTAGAGACACTTAATATAAAGTGGGACCGAACAGTTCACATTGAGGACATCCGTAGTGTGCTAGCCAAACAGTGTCCTCACACTGGGAGAACTGCAGTGTTGATATGTAGATGAGCCCCTGAAATGAAATATGGACAAGGGTGGACAATGTACAGACCAAGTGTCTCTGATCAAAGCCACAAAAGATACACTTTTAATTAAAGAACAACGAGAATTGTGAGTGTGGAGAACGTTCTAAGAACTTCCACATGATGGAAAGTGTTTTAAGCTTCTTTCTAGGGTTTTTACCTTACATGGAGCTTCTCTGAACCTGCAAATAGTTCTTCACTCCCACACATTTCACTTACAAAAATGGTTCTCCATCCACTAAAAGGTTCTACAGATAACCAAAAGTGGTTCTTGTATGGTATTGCTCAGGTTATCCCGATTGGGACCATTATTTTTAAGGCTGTGTGAAAATGTTGGAGGCATGAAGTCAAATAAAATTTGAATAAAGTAAAAATGTATTGAAATTGACATATTAGCAGAATAACCTCTTCTGCTCTGTGGGATTTTTTCATGAGGACATTGAAGGCCTAAATGTAAATGTAGGCAATTTTTCTCTTGGAAATGTAGTTGAGTAAAAGTCCAAGTATTGCATTTTAACAATATTCAAGAAAATAACAAATCTACCAATACAATTAGTGCGGGGCAGTATGACCTCAAATCCATATCTTGATTAATTGAATATTTTCCCTCGATTATGATTAACGAAGGATTATTTTCTTTTTCTTTTTGTTTTTTTTGCCTTCTTAGTTGACTGACAAGCTTTATACCGTAAATATGTTCTGCATATCTCAATGTAAATTGTCTCAACAGCCAGATCAGAATTCATGCAAATTTTATGTCAATCCAACTCAACATTCATCATAAATTTGCGCTGTTGAGACCTCATAAACATTCAGGGTGATATTTCTGTATAAAAATTTGAAGAGATTCATCCCAAACCCTCCGTGTTTGAAGAGATTTCTAAAGAAATGTCTGAACACGACTGTAGGAGACCAAGGCTGTAGCATCAAAGAACAGTTAAAAGCCTGAAAGCAAAGTTTCAGGAATTCGAGGAAATGAACCAAAGAACTGACCACGACCTTTTTACGGCTCTAACACATTCTGGGGACTGAGCCCAGCTGTCAGTCAGTCGAGCTGTGATGCTGGTTAAGATGAAGCTGATCCTCCGGGTGCGACTTGCATTTGTTGGCAGTCGTGATTGTTTATCTCTTGATTTTTTGCACATGTGGGTCAGTTCAGGAGCTGATCTGTTCAGACTGATGTCACATACACATCACATTTAAAAGATAATCTGAACATACAAACAAAACCTGCTGTGTGAACGTAGCCTTAACGTCCATGTCCCAGACTGGACCTGGCAGAGCCACGTGACTACATGTGCAGTAATATGTTTTTATTAGTACTTGAACTCACTGTGTCAGGAAAAGATTAACAGAAATAAAAAAAAAAATCAAATCAAAATCACCAACATGGGCAAGATTATGTCAGTTAGAGCTTCTGAATGTCAGTTTTGATTACTTTACAATTAATCATAATATGCACTCACTGGCCACTTTATTAGGTACACACATGTTCAGTTGCTTGTCAACACAAATAGCTAATCAGCCAATCACATGGTTGCAACTCAGTGCATTTAGGCATGTAGAGGTGGTCAAGACAACTAGCTGAAGTGCAGACCGAGCATCAGAACGGGGAAGAAAGGGGATTTAAGTGATTTGGTTGTTGGTGCCAGACGGGCTGGTCTGAGTATTTCAGAAACTGCTGATCTACTGGGATTTTCACTCACAACCATCTCTAGGGTTTACAGAGAATGGTCCGAAAAAGAGGAAATATCCAGTGAGCAGCAGTTGTGTGGACAAAAATGCCTTGTTGATGTGAGAGGTCAGAGGAGAATGGGCAGACTGGTTCCAGATGATAGAAAGGCAACAGGAACTCAAATAACCAACCAAAATCTCTGAGGAACGTTTCCAACACCTTGTTGAAAGTGTGCCATGAAGAATTAAGGCAGTTCTGAAGGCAAAAGGGGGTCCAACCTTTTACTAGAAAGGTGTACCTAATACAGTGGCCAGGGAGTGTATGTAGCCCTAATTATAATACATAAATTTAGCAATTAAATATTTTCCACACTTGACAGAGGAACATTGCACACCAAAAGAGGTGAAGGATCAAAGGAAAAAAAATCTTAAGAGCAGGATGTAGAACCACATATATAAGAACCGATTTTGCAAGGCACTGTTCAGATTCCCAGCCCAAAGCAGATTTTTGGCCAATCCAGATTGGTTTTGGATCATCTAGACAAGTGGAATTCAGTTTTTGCATTCCGGATCCACTTTTGGAGGTGATTTCAGTCAGATTTTTATAGATCTGACTCTGCATGCTGGCCACTCCAATCAGATTTCAAAGTGTCTTTTGCATCACTCGTAACTTACCAAACAATGACAATGCCAAATCCAGAGTGATGGAAGTGCTGGGATTCAATAAGAATGCCAAAGATTCATATTTTTGCCAGATTATTTAACAGTTTTGTACACCGCTCCGTCCTCTTTTTACCTGTTTTACACATATATTTTACATTTATTTCGATAGTTAACCTATTGCTAATTATATAATAGTAATTACTACATATATACAGTTACTAGTAAGTAAATGCCATCTAGCCAAGCTCTGTAATATTTGTGATGCAGAACATGGATTTTACCAAAATAAAATATTTTAAAATTATAATTGGAGAAATATCAAGATTTACAGTTGAGTTAGTTAAGACTTGGTATCAGTACTCTGCACTGGCTAGCACTTATGGACCAGGCATCTATATCAGTAGGGAAAAAGTGGAATCGGTGCACCTCTAGTCCTTATCAGAGCAAACCATGCAGACAGGTCAGCAACATCTGGACACTGAAATACCAAGCTGATCACTTGTGGACAGTCGTCTCAACTGATCTGATTTGAAAAACAAATCCAATTAGAGTGCAGTCTGACCAAAAGGACAGACACCTTAAGAGCATGAAGAAGCACAGAAGAACCAGGATTAGTGAAGTATACAGTATAAACAGAAGAAATTCCATAAGAAAGATGGAAATTTCACTGAAACTAAAAATGAGTTACCTTTCAGCAAACACAGGAGTTCAGCTGGTGGCGGGGCTTGCAAGCACAACTTCACAGCTGATGTTCTTTTTCTTTGTTTTCAGCTTTCGGAAACGGCTGGAAAACAACACAATACTCTGTAGGGATAACAGGCGCCTTTAAAGTCTCCTCTTTTACCAGATCTGAAAAATGGCACCATGCAAACTAAAAGCTTGACTGAAGTAACGGCGGGCAGCAGTGGCTGGCAAGCTGTGATTTTCAACATAACATCACTGCACGTCTTGCAGAAGAGTCACAGATATACACACCCAGCTCTACTCGAATATGTTTAATAGGAAGAAAACTGAGACTGATATTCTCTCTGTTTATCCTAAATACTATGCACTGATCAGGCATAACATTAAGCATTCATTGTCCATTTGATCAGCTCCACTTACTGTATAGCTGCACCTCTGTAGTTCTACAGTAACAGACTGTAGTCCATCTGTTTCTCTGATACTTTCACTGGTCAGGACCCCCATGGACCCTCCCCACAGAGCAGGTACTGTTTGGGTGGTGGGTCATTCTCAGCACTACAGTAACACTGACGTGGTGGTGGTGGTGTGTTAGTGTGTATTGTGCTGGTCTGAGTGGATCAGACAGAGCAGTGCTGCGGGAGTTTTGTCCACTCACTGTCCACTCTATTAGACACTCCTGCCTTTTCGGTCCACCCTGTAGATGTAAAGTCAGAGACGACAGCTCATCTGCTGCTGCACAGTTTGTGTTGGTCATCCTCTAGTCCTTCATCGGTGGTCACAGGACGCTGCCCACAGGACGCTGTTGGCTGGATATTTTTGGTTGGTGGACTATTCTCAGTCCAGCAGTGACACTGAGGGGCTAACAAAGTATCAGAGAAACAGATGGACTGCAGACTGTAACTGTAGAACTCCAAAGTGCACCTGTATAATAAGTGGAGCTGATAAAATGGACAATGAGGATAGAAACAAGGAGGTGGTCAGGATGTTATGCCTTATTCGTGTATATTGGCTGCTGTTTGCTGTGTACATTTCCAGCTACGTGGCTATTTTTGGTTTCATTCTGGGTTTAAGTCACTGTACCAGTAGCAAAATACTGAGTGGCAGGCTGTGGCTCTTACA